>NW_023270265.1:52490959-52637990 GCF_011800145.1 Mirounga leonina | reverse complement strand
GACGCCGGCCACCCCAAGTCCACCTCCCGCGTCCTGCCTCGGTGACGTCGGCAACCAGGAAGCCGCGCCTATGGGTGTTAATCCTAAGGTGCAAGCACCAGCCTCAGGGGTGAGGCTGCAACAGGCAGTATGGACGGTGTGGGGACTGGAGGTGGCTGCAGGGCCCAGGGGACCCGCTGTTCTCCCCTCTGGTTGAATCCATTCTGAGAAGTCATCTAAGACGTTGAGTTTTCCTGCATTTCCAGCTCAAAATGATGACCTGCAACACCTTCCTGTCAGCTTACAGCTAATGATGTTGATTTGGAAACCCAAACATGGTTTTGTGTGAACTTCAGTTTTCATTTCTCCAGGATAAATGTCCAAGACAGCCACTGAAGTTTAGTTGAAAAGAAACTGCCCAACGGCCTTCTTGAGGCTGCTCGGTTTCGTGCCTGCCCACCAGGTATGAGGGCTCCCGTCTGCACCGTGGCTGGCGTGGCATGGTGTCACTCTATGTTTCAGACGTGCAGGCCGCTGACATCTCACTGGGCTCCCGATGTGCGTTTCCCTCGTGGCTACTGACGTGGGGCGTCTTTCATCTGCTCACTCGCTACCCTGGGCTGCACCCTCCGTCAGTAAGTAACTCCTCATGTCTGTTGTCCAGCGTCTACTTGGATTATTTGCTTTTTCCCTGTTAAGTTTTGAAAGATCTTTGTGCATTTTAGGTAGTCATCATTTGCTGGATGTGTCATTTGCAAATATTTTCTCCCAGGCTCAGGCTTTTTTTTTTTTTTTTTTTATTGATTGATTCTTTCTCAGAGCAAAAATTTTTAATTTTGATGCAGTCAGATTTACCCATTTTTTTCTTTCATGGTCTCTGCTTTTGGTGTCGAGTCTAAGAACTCTGTCTAGACCTAGTTCCTGAAGGTTTTTCCTGACATTTACTCTAAAAGTTTTATGGTTTTATACTTTACATTTAAGTCCATGATCCATTTTAGTTAAATTTTGTTAGAGGTGTGCAGCTTAAGTCAAAGCTCCCTTTTTTTTGGACTATGGATGTCCAATCTCTCCAGCATCATTTATGGAAAAGGCCATTTTTCCTCCTTCTGCACTTTTGCCAGAAATCAGTTGAACAGTTTTTGTGGGCACGTTCCCGGGTTTCCTATTGCGTCCCGTTGGTGGACACATGGTTCCTCTACCAACACCAAGGTCTCGGCTGCCTTAATATGGATTCCCCCACTTCATTCTGTTTTCTGTTTCAAAATTGTTTGAGCTATTTTAGTTCTTTTGCCTTTCATACATTTTTAAATTGACTTGTTTATATCTACACAAAAATCTTGTTGTGACTTTGGTGGGAATTGTGCTGAATTTGTGTATCAACCTGGGAAGATTTACATACTCACTGTGCTGAGTGCTTTCAGTCATGAACATGGTCTTTCCCTCCACCTGTCTGCACCCACTTTCTTTCTTAGAACCTGTACATGTTTTGATGGATTTATGCCTTGGGATGTCATGTGTTTGAGTGGTTGTCGATGGTATTTTGTGTGTGTGTGTGTGTGTGTGTGTTTTAGAGGGAGAGAGTGCAAGTGGGGGTAAGGGCAGAGGGAGAGAAAATCTCAAGCAGACTCCCCACTGAGTGCAGAGCCCAAAGCAGGGCTCGATCTCACGACCCTGAGATCACGACTTGAGCTGAAACCAAGAGTCGGATGCTCAACCGACTGAGCCACCCAGGTGCCCCTGGTATTGTGTTTTTAATTTCAGTGTCTGTGTATTCATTGCTTGGGTATAGAAATACAATCAACTTCTGTATGTTTATGTTGGATCCTGAGGCCTTGCTGAACTTATTTATCAGTTCTAAGAGTTTTTTGTAGATTCCCTGGGATTTTTTATATAGAAAACCATGCTATCTGCAAATAGAGTTTGTTTCTTTTTTACCTGCATTAAAAAAATCCTCCTCCCCACTGACTTTTTGCCTTACGGCTCTGCCTAGAACCTCTAGCACCATTTTGAATAAAAATGGCTAGAGGGGACCCACTCTTTTTTCTCTAATCTTAGCAGAAAAGCATTTGGTCTTTCACCATTGACTATGGAATTAGCTTTATTTTTATTTATGTTATTTGAACTGATTTCCAGTTGCTCCCAATTTGTAGAGTTTTTATCCTGGGTTGGTGTTAGATTTGTCAAACGCTTTCTCTGCATCAGGAGATACATCATAGATTTTTCTCCTCTGACTTATGGATGTGGGGCTCACACTGCCTGATTTCAGATGGGGATTCAGCCTTCCACTCCGGGGGTAGACCTCAGTGAGTCATGATGTGTGATTCTTTTTACACACTGTTGATCTGTTGCATAAATATTTTGCTAATTTTTACATGTAAGTCAATGAGACACCGGTTTGTATTTTATATTATACGTGTTTTGGTGTTATCTTTACCTGGTTTTTCTATCAGGGTGATGGTGTCACAGGATGACTTGGAAAACGTTCTATCCTCTGCTCTTTTCAGGAAGAGATTATGTGGAATTTGTGTTAATTCTTCTTTAAACACTTGGTAGAATTCTCCAGTGAAAGCATCTGAACCTGGAGGCTTTTTGTTTGATTTTTTGACGTTTTTAAAGTTGCAATTTCAATGTCCTTAGTAGTCATGGGGCTGTTCAAATGATCAGTTTTATGATTGGATGAATTGTGGTAGTTTGTGTTTTTGAGGAATGGGTCTGTTTCATGGGATTTGCCAGATTTTCCCTGTGATTCTCCTCGTTGTCTATAGGGTCTGCAGTGTATCTTCAGCTTCCTTCCTGAGGCTGGTCATTGCTGCTGGTTGAGAAAGTAGACAGCATGTAGTTGGGTCCTGTTTTTTAATCCACTCTGCCAATCTCTGCCTTTTAACTGGTGTATTTAGACCATTTCCAGTTGATGTAACTACATGTATCTTATTACTTGATTTCTGTTTGTTATTCAGTTTTTCATTTCTGTTCTCTTTTCCCTCCCTTCCTCTGGGTTACTTGACCGTTTTTCTTTTTTTTTTTAAAGATTTTATTTATTTATTTGACAGAGAGAGACACAGCGAGAGAGAGAACACAAGCAGGGGGAGTGGGAGAGGGAGAAGCAGGCTTCCCATGGAGCAGGGAGCCCGATGCGGGGCTCGATCCCAGGACCCTGGGATCATGACCTGAGCCGAAGGCAGACACTTAACGACTGAGCCACCCAGGCGCCCCCTTGACCGTTTTTCTTTTTTTCAAATTCCATTTTGGTTTATTCGTAGTGCTTTTGAGTGTATGGTTTGCATGGGTGACGAAGGTCCCCCTGTGGCCATCCGGGGGAGGGTGGGCACATTGTTACAGCCTCATGGGGGTGGAGTCCAAGCTCTGCACTGGACTTTTGCTGGTGTGGGTGGATATGAGCCCACAGCTTTCCTGTGACGTCTAATCGGAGTGGAGGGGTCATTCTGTTGCTGGGCCGATGCTTTTCTGGTCCTTGTCAGGAGAGACTAGGATTTCCTGGGGCTTTTGAGACTGTGTGTGTCCACTGATGTTTCTGGCTGGCCGGCCCCCTCCACCCCAAGCTTATGACTTGTGAGGCAGAAAGAAAGCCGAGGAGCCTCGCTGCTGTGTTCCCCCCAGTCCTGAGGCCCCCAGCTGGTCTGCTTTCTCCTTTCCACCTTTCAGAATCTGCTTGGGCTGGTTTTTCACACACACAGTGTGCAGGGTTTTTAGTTGTGCTTAGTGGGAGGAATAGGGAAAGTACGTCTACTCCATGTTCCTGGAAGTACTGGTTTGTGGTGTTTTAATTCACTATAATTGTGGTACTTTCTTACCCAGCACCAGAAAACTCATATCATACATATTTTTCTGAGATATTTTATTTGGAACTGGAAAGTAGCAAAAATGGCAATATTATGTCTTTTGGTGTTTTCCACAGAAGATGTTATCTGCATTAAAAGGACAATAACGTGCTTACGTTTAGTGGTCAGTGTAACTTTTAAGAGAGAACTCGCTCACCTGGGCACAGAGAGCTAACCATAGCCACATGCTCTCAAAGAACGAACCTGAGTGAGGAACGCACTTCTCTGAATGTGGTTTTGGGGGAGTCCCAGCACTGGGCGAGGCTGTGGATGTGGTGGCGTGGAGCCCAGCCACGCAGGGAGCACGCACTATTCACGGAGTGTGCGCGGGGCTTGTCTGCGAGGTGCCAGGTGGCAGAGAAGACCACAGGGGCTGAGGAGGGTCACTAAAATGAGGACCACCTCTTCATGTGGTCCGAGGATGGATTCCTGCCCAGACCAGAGTAGACCTTGGTGTGCCGTCCAGCCAAAGAGGCGTCCTCCACGGTTGTGTTTGCCTCTACGCCTCTGGTATTCACCTCCACGTTGTGATGCTTCATTCTAGAAGCACGTGCTTTAATTTGCTGCTCAGCCAGCAAGCACACAGCTGATAAACACCGCAGCTATTAAGCATGTTAATTGCAAAGCCATCCGTTAAGATGATTTGTAATGCCACACATCTTGTTATAGCCAATGAGGCTTGAACGGAGGGGGCCTGGGGGCTCAGGTCACTGTTGGAAAGTAAAGTCAGCTACAACTTGCAACAGATCGAGAGGAGGCTGAGATGTCCTCATCTCCATTGGTCTCCCCATGTCTGAGACCTCAAAGCTTTGCCCCCAGCATCCCTGGATTGATGATCTCAACAAACTTTCTTGGAGCCTGTAAGAAGCCCAGGCCATGGGTTGGGCACAAGGGGCTTGTGGACTGTGGGGGAGGGTATGGGGCTCATTGTCCTCGTCCTCCAAGGGTCACAATCAGGATGAGGGCAATGGCTTGTGGCCAACAGGGAGGGAGGGGCCTGCAGGTGTGGACAGAGCCCTGAGGGACAGGGACACAAAGAGGAGAGGCCATGTGAGGATGGAGGCAGAGACAGGGGGACAGGGCCACAAGCCCAGGAGTGCCTGGGGCTGCCAGAAGCTGAAAGAGGCAGGAAGGATCCTCCCCTAGAACTGTTGGAGGGAGTGCGGGCCCGCCACACCTTGATTTCAGACTCCTGGCCTCCAGCATGTGAGAGAATGAATTTCTGTTTTCTTAAGTCGCCCAGGTTGTGGTACTTTGTTATAGCAACCCCAGAACCCTAGCATATGCACATCTCTCCAGCTGGTGGGCTCTGTGGACACCAGGAGGAGCTCCTGAATTTCCCACGCATTCACGGGTTCACCTGTTCGCTCATTTATTCTGAGCACCTACTGGCAGCTGACCAGCCGGCTGCTGGCTGGGCCTGCAGGGAGGAGAGAGAGAGAGAGACAGAATAGGAGCCAGATATGCTCTGGCTCCCAGACGCAGGCTGTTTGTTTGGGAGGGAGGACGGGAGCAGAAGAAATTGAGACAGGAGGAGGAGGAAGGATCGGGGCCTCCTGTCGTTGTCTGGAGTGTTCGGAGGTGGGCCCCGGGCTTCGCTCCAAGGACATCGGAGCATCCGGCTGGGATTCCTTTTCAGTGCTGGTCACTGCGCGTCCCGCTAGGCCAGCGTCGGCGGCTCTGCGCCCCTGTCTCACATGCACCTTTCTCCCGAGCTCTGTGTCCATCCCGTCTGCTAGTGTGCGGGCGAACAGCAGTGCTGCTCATTTCCGAAGAAGCTTCCTCTTTGTGTTTCTTTCCATCAAAAGGGATCTGGGAGGCCTTTTCATCTCCAGTGAAGGAAAAGCCCCCAGGAGAAACAACACCACGACCTCGTGCCCCATTAGGAGGCTGGGCCATGGTGCTTCTGTGGCTTAATTACAAGCCCTGCCCCCCCATTACATCAGGTCATTGCCATCCTACGACTTGCAAAAAACAAGTTTTCTAAGGGAACCTTAAACATACCCCGCCACTGCACCAGGAAACCTTGAAACACCGGCCTGAAGCCTCTTCTAAGTTGGGGGGACACCAGGTGCCGCTGGCTCAGGGCACAGAACACGGCTTTGGTGGGAAGATGGTCCAGCCCCAGCCCCTCTTTGAACTCAGCATCAAAGAATTCACTGATTGAGGGTGATGCATTTAAGGGGGATTCAGATGGGACTTGAGGCCCACTAACCTTCTGAAAGTCCTTCATTCCCCTGGTTTTGTGTGACTGGAAAACCACTTCCCTTCTTTCGGGCTCGCTGAGCATGTGCCTAGCTTTCTCTTGGTCCAAGTGCTTCCAAGCAAATTGTTGCTCCCTTTGGCTGCTCTGCTATTCCTCCTAAACACGCTCCTCAGCTTTGCTTGGCCCCTATTCCTCATACTGTTTCTAGGCATTGCTTCTTTCTCTGCCCCGGGGTCTTTGCATATGCCATTCCCTTTATCCAGAAAGCCTTTGGTCCTCTTCCATCTGGTCGACCCCTTAACCCTAGTGCAGCTCAGGCATCACTGCAAACACTGGGACCCTTCCCCACCGACTGGGGCCCCTCTCTCCTGTGTCCTACTCCCTGGTCCTGACTTCGGACATTAGGATTGCTCTGCTTCTCGCCCCCAGGGCCCTGCCCCATTAGCGGTGTGGGCCTGGTAAGCAATCGATGGGCTCGCAAAGAGGCCTGGGGGTATCTGCAAGCCCACATGCCACGTCCATGGTGCTGCTCACGTGCCATCCCGAGCTACAGTTCATGTGTCCTCCTGCAACAAAACACACAGTATCATTTCGATAAAATAATTAAGGGCAAAACATAATCTGAGTTTCAGGGACACTTTAAAAGAAAATTATATATTAAAAAAAGGAAAGTAACTTTTAGAAAGACACAACAACCGTTGGGGAGAAGCAGTGTTCTTAAGAGACTGAAAAGTAATTGAGCAGCAAATTATACCTTCCAGATGGTGCCTTCAGAGGCCCAGACACGGTCCCATGGAAAAGGAGGTGTTCGCAGAAGAGTACAAAAGCTACAGAAACACAATCATCCCCATAAATGTGGATGGGAGGAACGGTGGAAGCGTGCGGCTTTCTCTGTCCCGAGAAACGTTCAAGATGCGGATGAGAAGCATCGCATCTGCAGGCCCCTGCCACCGTCTGCCCGAGACCTGAATATTCATGGGCAAATCTATCTGTCTAAATCAGGCTGTGCTTTAATTCCAGAGAAAGTGGTTCTGATTGTGCTAGAGATGGAGGTCTGTGTCCGGCCCTGGAGGCTCCTTCTCCCTCATACAGAAGACATCAGGGGGTCCCACAAAGCCGTGGCCCCCCACCTCCCAGGCCCCTCCCCCCAGGCCTTCCCCTCCTCCACCCCTCACCCCTCTGCACCCCGCACTCCAGGCTTCTGCTCTTTGTCAAGTGGAAACCCTCAGGCTCCAGGATGGTTGTGGCTGGAGGCCCGGCGTTGCTGCCGTCCCTGCTGGAGTGATAAGCACACCTGTTTCCTCAGGTCCCGCTGCAGGACCGGGGTGCTCCTGCCCTGCTGGGGGTGCCGCTGCCCAGCCAGGCCATCTCCGGGCTTGCCCTCAGCTGGAGGAGTCTGTCTGGCATCATGGGGGGTGCCAACGGCTGCCCAGTCCCGCCCACCCCGGACGAGCTCCCCTGAGACGTCTTCTTCCTGGGACCACACGTCTCCCTTCATGCCCCCTCCAGGGCCATCGGAGAAGGATCCTGGGGACCCGACCTTCCCGGGGGAGCTGTGCCTTCCCTCACCCACCCTGCTGCCCACTCTGACGCTGGTTTTATTTAGTGGGCATCCCAGTCCTGTAACGGAGCCTGGCACATAATAGGTTCTCAATAAATATGGGCTGAAGGAATGATAGTCTATGCCTTACATTTTACAAATACTTAAGATTTTGATTTGTTTCTCCATAAAGTTACTGTGTGTGCACAATGACTTACTGTCATCCATAAAACGTTGCCTTTTTTCATTTAGTGGTATTTACGTTTAGTCATCAGGTTGCAAAAATCCTGTGAAGGAGAAAGACCGCAGGCCCCACCTGGCCCGGGAGCAGGGGGCTACTGACGCCCTTTTGTCCCCACCGCTGGGCTGGACCCTTGTTCACTGGGATTAGGGCGCAGCTGATAAGGCTTTGCTCTGATAAAGTAACTAGTGGATACCAGCTCCGATTCAGTGAACTTCAACTAGCAAGGGGTCCGTTAACTTAGGAATGCGGTGCGCTGTGCACAGAGCACCTGCGGAAGCTAAAGGGTTTCACAGCAGGATGGAGGCACCAGCCAGGCCCACGTGGCGCTTCTGCAGACAACCCTCGGGATGCGTGCCGGCCTTGGGGCTGAAGGAATAACATTGAGACTGCGCAACAGGCCATGAGGCCTCAGTGTGCACCTTGGAGGCAAGCGGCATGTTTCCCCTACGTTATACTCAGAGCTAAGTTGCACTTAACCTTGCTACCAAAAGTTATAATGGGGCTTTGCGTTCACGTATCACTCTAAAACTTCAAGCTTTTCAGAAAGGCTTATGCTGTGTTGTTCTTTGTTTCCTAACAGGGACACAGCGTCTGGTAGCCGGGATCAGCCTCCTGCACTTGCCGCTCTGGACCCTGATGTCCACGTCTTTCCAGCGCAGGTGCTCCCCGGGCTGGCGTGGCTCCCGCGTGGCACCTCTGGGTGGCGTTGGTGGTGGATGCGAGGGGGTGAGGGAGGGGCCTGGCCCGGGGCGGGGTGGGGGACGCTTCCTGTCCTTCCTGTCACTGCTTTGTGTGACTGGGAACCGCCTGCTGTGGTGAAGAGATTTAAGAGAACTTCTACTGCAGGAGGAGAGGACGTGTGGCTTCTGAGAAGAGCAGAAGTCCTAGTGAGGGGGACAGCTCGCCGTTTTAAGGCCCCATTTCTGCGACCTGGAGCCACCATTCATAGGGGACGTGTGGAGGGATATAAAGGACACATTAAAAAAATGCAGACCTTGAGGGGTAAAAATGGACTTTTAAGAAAATGTGCTTTTTTTTTTAAACCAAAAGAAAAAGTGAAACCACATTTTCCAGCTGGAAGGAAAAAGAGCCACAAATAAACAGAAAAACAAAAAAAACAAACAAGCGGCAGAGTAATATTCTCCCAGATCCCTTGAAAATGTTTTAAAGGCAAGATAATAGTTTATTTTATTTTAAAACGATCAGTTTTTAGTGTTAAATTAAATGTCAACTTGCAAGAGAGATTCTGTAGTGCAAATGATCCTGCTATTTTGGGATAAACACAACCTGACAATGGTACCCTTGTTTTAATTAAACCCAGAGACCCCGCCGAGCGGGGGCTCCCTTTTCTCAGGGATTTCCATTAGCAGGTGCTCTGTGCTCACGGAGAGCGATTGGAATTAAATTGTCTCCACGGGCTGCTTCATGCTTTGCATTTATTAGCCCTGGCTAATCTCTCCCCTCTGCCCCCGCCTCTAGGGTGCATTTGGTCCTTCATTCATTTGAGAGTTTCTGAGTGTTGTCAGCAAGCAGAGAGCCTCCCGTCCTGTCCCAGGGCTGACAACGAGGGCTGGTTTTCCCTCCACACACACACTTCCTTGAAGACCCCTCAGGCTGCCCTTTGTGAGCAGATGCACCCAGGAACAGGCCCACAGCCGTGTGCATCTGCATCGGCCACGGTGATGGTGACCTTGACCATTGACCTACACCCCAAAGACAGGGCTAACAGGATGGAGCTTAGCTGCTGCCGCCGAGGCTTGGCCAGTGGCCGTGTGCACCCTGTTCCATTTCCAGGGAGGACTGAGCTCCTCTCGACCATCGCAAGAGCAAGGCTAGCCCAGCTTTCACCGAAGAATTATCTGGGGGCTTTTCTACCATCTTTGAAGTTGGACAAACTCAGTGGAGGGGGGACGTGACAACACAAATAGGACAGCAGAGCAGAAGAGACGTCTGGTCACCTGTCCTTTGCTCAAAGCCCCACAAACAGCCCCAGTGTGCTGAGGAACACAGGGACAGGGCTGACCATGTGGTCCCGGTCGTGTGCCTTGCATGTGGCACCTGTGGGACCGACGTCTAGGGCAGGCACTGCTCATGACCACAGTGAGGGAGGGTCACGGACCTCTCTGATGCTCCACTGAGGCTGTAGGACCTGGTGCCCTTGTGGGTGCCCAGAGGGCACAATAAGGCCTAATAGCCGGCCAAGAGCCGAGTGCGCCCCGGAGCAGGGCGAGGGGGTGAGGCGTGGTCCCTGGGCCCTGCCTTGGTGTTCAGAAGACCGGCAGAGGAGGTCACCAGGCTGTGGGACGGCGTGGGCCTGCCCCTTGGTAAGGGCAAGGCGGTCATCTTCCCGTCCCTGCACCCTGCTTCTTGTCCTTCCCCGCCGTCCAGATCACAGAGTCCTTCCTTCAAGATGTGTGGCCATCCTTTTACAGATCCCAGGGGCTCCTGGAAAGAGCCGTCAGCTCAAGCACAGAGGATATTTACGGAGCACCTTCTGTGTCCCAGGCATGTCACACAATGTGCTCTTTGACTCGGGACCAAAGGGGACCAGCTCCTATTGCCCTCCACTGCAGATAAGGAAGTGGGTCCTTTGCCCAGAGACACATGGCTAGCAGACAGCTGAGCTGAGATTTGAACCTGTGCTGGCCTGATCCAAAGCCCGAGACTTCCTTCCGAAACACCCACAGCCCATGGGGCCTGGACCAGAGGCCTGCCCTTGCCAGGCCCTGGTTCACAGTTGACATGAGGGTCAGCCCCGGGAACTGAGGCCAAGTCCACAGCCAGAGCTCGAGGGCAGCTCTTGCCATCACTGTGGTTGTTCCCCAACCGCTCCCCACTGGCTGACTTGTAGGCGGCATTTCCCAGCTCACTCTATTCGGGGGCCCCGGGTGAGGCTCCCTTGTCAACCTGGGTCTATAGTCAATCATCTTTAAGGTCACCCCATGCCGTGGACCGCGATTCCTGCTACACAGATCAGAATTTTAGTCCGGAAATCACATTCCTGAGAAACATTTTAGGAACCTAAATAACTTTTCATTAGCCTTGCTTGGAGGCTGTGAATGCAAATAGGTAGCCTTGAATCCCGGCTTATCTGGGATCAATTTATGGCTCGGGAAATGATCTCTGTTTCCTAAGGCACCAGCCAGCAGAACCACTGACGTTTTCTCTTCTCATTGGATGACACGGTTTGACAGTGGCTTGAATTTCTGAGTCTACGGTCCGGCACATCCTTTGCAACGGGACTGTGGTCTGTGTGCGTTGGTTCATTTCTCGGAGAAGAGCCGTGGCGTCCAGATAGAAAGCGGGTGAATCGCTAGTAAAGAGGTGGCTCATCTGCACGGTGGGAAGGCCTTCCAGCGGAGGGGACAGGCCTGGTCTGAGCCGCGGGCGATGCAGCCAGAAAGACTGTCCTTCTGGGAAGATGTCATCCCACTGCTGTCACCCTGGTCACTTTTGGGAAATCAGTTCCAACTGGGAAAATGAGTTACGTTGCCCTCCCCTCTGTCACGGTGTGATTTCTGTGGGGGGAGTCCCCCCTTCTGGGAAGCTCCCGGGGCCAAGCTCTCTGCTGGCTGTCCTCTGGGGTCTGGTCACCACGGACAGGCCTGCTCTGAGGAGCCTGACGCTCTCCGGCCGTGAGCGCGCTGTGAGCCGCCCCCTGGAGAGCCCGAGAGGCGTGGACGTTTTATCTGCTCCTCACAGAAGGCTGTCCGTTAATAAAGAAACGTTTACTGTCACTTCTGGACGAATAGCGACATTAAAGACGTTTGGTACTTAAAATCACGTTTATGTTGTCTGTGAAAATGTGATCAGTATGCCCACAAAAGCCACGGGGAAGCTGCCTTCTGCTAAGGGGAAGATGCTGGGCCTGGTCTGGAAGGACCCCCTACACCCCGGCTGCGCTGCCTGCAGGACGCCCTGTCCCTCTGGCCGGTCCCCCCGCCCCCCCGTCAGGCACGGCCACGGCCCAGGGGCCCCGGCTCGCCGCTGTCCCCCCTCCCTCACCGCCAGGGCCCCTGGGCCCGCACCACCAGCTTGCAGCTCAGTTGTGGCTCTAATTTGGTAACAGGCCAGTGGAAATGGGTATGAGTGCAGGGGTCAGGAGGAGATTCTGGGGCTGCTGGAGGGGGCAGCATTTCTGTGCAGATTTGCTGATGCAAATGAACGAGGAGGCAGAAAGGGACCTTGTGGCTCTCCTTCTGCGTCTCCTTGAAGTCCTGAGTGATCAAAATGCAAATACCCGTAAACAAGGAAGTGGAAACAGGCCGGAGCTCTATTTTTGGCAGAGGCCAACAGGGCACACTGTTCTTCCTGATGCCTCCGGGGTGCAAATCGGCCCACCTGAGCCTGGGATGCTCCAGAGAGGCCTGATTTGCTGCGGGCGGGTGACACGGAGGTCATCAGGCCACGGCGCAGGGATGTGGGGCCACGGAGGGTCTCGGGGGGCAATGGGGTCCTGCTGTCTGCCGAGCACATCAGGAGAGCTTGGCCCCTGGGCTCCAGTGTAGCTATGGGGAGGCCCTGCGGCGGGCTCCCTGATGGTCCCCAGCGAGGGGCCTGGCGGCCTAGTGGGGTGGGGGGGTGACCTGAGCAGGCATTGGGATCCCTGCTGCTCCCCCCAGGTGCCCCGCTTCCTTACCTGCCCAAGCTGAGGATGAGCTTGCTGCACTGGGGTAGCAGGGTTGGGGCACCGCTCAGCTCACGGTCACCACGGCATTGTTCCGGGAGGCCAGGTCCCTACCGGCTGCTCGCTGCGGACCGATGAGGCCGGGAACACGGTGCCGGGGGAGACAGGGCCCCGTGTGGTGCTGGAGGCCCATGCGGGCAGGGCTGCTCTCAGTGCCCGCACCAGACTCACCGCAGTGGCGCCCAGCACAAGAGGGGCTGGCTGGGAACTGGCTCCTGACTTCGCCTGCCTTTGGGAGGGGAAGCAGGATCCCAAAGGCCCTCACAGCCGAGCTCCAAGAAAGGAGCCACATTTGCCCGTTTCCTTCCCAGTCTCTGTGGGGTCACTAGGGTGTGATGTATTGACTTGTTCCTTGAATAAGTCCTTGCATAAAACAATATTTAGATATCAGCCCTAAATTTTCAATGACAACTAACAAAGCTAATTAAGGGTAATCAGGAAGCCCTTTATTAGCCACAAAGACATTATGGGGAACTTCTAATATAGGAAAATAATGAAAGATCAATACTGGCCAGTGGACAAAACTCAGTGTGACAAATCAACGGGGACTTGCTTGAGAGTAGAATATTTTACACCTGTAAGGCAAATTAATCTGAGTGTCAATAAGGAAAAACAATTACAAAATGGAAATTAGCCAAATGTTCCCGCAGGACACGTGAGGGAATAGACCTTGAGGAGCGGTGGCCAATGCTGGTGGGAACAGCGAGCGCTGGGACGGCCAGGAGAAGTGGGTAATTCCCCAAAGCCGGCCTGCCAACCCGAGGCTGTCATCTTAGCCCGTATCCCAGGTCCTAACACATGGTGCCTGGGGAGTGAAAACCCTCTCCGATTTCTCACAGAGATGATGGGTAAGTAAGGTTCACTTAGAAACTTCAAGCGTATTTTAGGGACTTTGCAGCATAATATCAAGCGGCATTGAGATTTGGGCTACTTGTTACACGGAGGTGCGTTACTCTCTTGATTTCTAGTTTACCATTACTTAGCGTTATATTAATATTCTGAATATAAATCCCAAGTATATGCAACGAGGAGGGGAAGATGGCCCCAGTGACTAGGAATGCAGTACAGGGAGTGCTAAAGCTCGGTGTTAACCCCGAGCAGAGAGCTCCGTGCACGAGCAGCAGGTTTAATAGACCTAAGGAGGCTGCTGTGAAGTCGGCCTGAGGACGGTCATTTGCGGGAACCTTGGCTTAAACTAGCAGCAGGCAGAGGTACTGGGGGCTCCTCATCCCCGTGGGGGGAGCATTAACCAAGACGAGTCTGGAGGGTTTCTGTCACACTTAATCCAGCCCCTCAGATGACAGTCCTCCCGCTATCTCCAGGGACTTACAGGTGCTAGAGGTTGTGGGGGCTTCTGTGGGGGGAGTGACTCTGGAAGCATACAACAGGGACAGCGAGCTGGGACTTGGGTCCAGGAAGGCTTCTTGGAAGAAGTGGCATCTAGGATGAGACCTGCAGGGGTCTAGAAGTGAGGCAGAAGAGAGAGAGGAAGGGATGGAGGGCCTGCCAGGCCCGGAGCAGGGAGCCTGACGCGCTGGGGAAAGCACACAGCTCAGGCCTGCCAGAGCAGCTCAGATGGGTAAAGTAGAGGCAGGCCAGGGGAGTCTCCAACGTAGAAGCCGGGCGTGTTGGGGAGATGGGGCGTGCTCTCTGCAGCACCCCCACGCGGGCCCCTCCTGCGCTCGGGATGCAGGGGCTCACACAAGCCCTGTGCCCCACCTCTTGTTGGTCTGGGTTCATTCCTGGAATTTTGAAACAAAGGGAAACTGCAACCCTGGAGGTTATGTTCTCGAGCCTCTTTGGTCAGGAGAGACCGAGCACTTACCACCCCAACCGAGGGCCCGGCGTGAGGCGTGGATGTCCTGTGACCCCTGTGAACACCCACGCTCGGCGTTCAGAGGTCTGAGGAGGTTGCTTCCCTCCAGGTGAGCGGGCTGATGGAGAAAGGGCTTTCGAGGGTTTGTGCCCAAGCAGGGTCGAGGATGCAGCTGGGCCTTCATCGGACGCTGGGGGGCGGGAGGCGCTGGGGGGCCCGGGAGGAGTGGGGGGGGGGACTGCCACCAGGAAGGGGATGGTGGCGGTCCTTGGATGACGTCGACAGGCCAGAGCTGTCTGCACAGGCTGGTGTCCCATTCGGAGGAGGGTGGTGGGGCCTCTCCCACACAGGTGGGTCTCAGAGACTGTGAGCTACTTCCCCAGGCCCCGGCGGCAAGGAAGAGCTGCATCCAGAGATGGAATTCCCTCCCTGCCAGAGGCGTCCAGGCCCCAGGAAAGCAAAGGGCCACCTTCAGGGACAAAGAATGAGGCTGCGGGGCAGGCTGGGGGAGGGGAGTGAGGCCTTTGGGAAAGTGTGCAGGCTGGGGGTGGGGAGGTACTGTGATGTGGAGGACCCCCCCAACCTGAGGGGTGTATGGACAGGAGGGGGTCGGGGGGGCACCTCTCATGGGTGGTGCTGCCCTTGGCAAGCTCTGTGAGCCCCCCAGAGGTTCGGGGACCTGCGGTGGGCCCGGCGGGGGTGGGGAGCACCTCCCAGGAAGGAGAGGGAAGGGCCTCTCAGGACGGGCAGATCCGAGAGGGCGCTTGCCACCCCTAGCCCGGGTCAGGGCCAGTGTGTTTAGGACCCACCCACCAGCCGACAAACTTGGGGAGCATCGTTTCTTGCTCCCGATTATTCAGTCACGACCAAGTACGGACTGCAGAGCAAAGCCATGTGCCTGGCGGGCAGCGAGGGTAGACTGCAGGCTCAGGGGGTGCAAACCCAGTGGTCCTCCGGGGGCTGGTGGGCCGACAGCCAAGTCCTGCCTCAGCCAGCACCGCACAACACTGTTAGCATGGGACCCTAGCGTCCGCCGCCGCCACGAGGGCCCCCAACTCGCTCTGGATGCCCCGAAACCAGGAATTCATCTCCCTCCCATGGGTTTTCTCTGCGAAGGTTGGAGTGCTGCCATAATTTATAAGCTGCAAGAAGAGGTGCATTTTATTGATTTCTGGAGTGTGCTGAATCTTTCTAAGCTCATGCATAGTAAATGGGCTTTGATTTTTTCCCCCAAAGTTACAGGTAGAGTTGCTGGGAGTGTAACTAAATGTCATATGAGATGCACACCTCGAAGAGAAGCCGACGGTCGTCCTGACGGGGAAGGAAGGTCCCGGCCCCGTTGGGTGAGGCTGGGGGGAGGGGTGCGGAGCTCCTCATTGCCCCAGGGCTGGCTGTGACCTTGCCCCTGGCTGCGCCTTTGACCTCAGGGCTCCAAAGTCACAGCCCAGTGGCCCTATTTTCACTGGTAGCTTTGCCAAAGGCAGGTGTGCATCTGAACACGGAGAGGGTGGGTGGAACCTCAGTCACACCCCCAGTTCCACCCCAGGGCCTTAGCAGTGCCTTCATCTCTGCGGTTCTATTCAACTTTAAGATTTTTAGAGCTAATTTTCTATTTTCTATTTGTTTTTATCTTATAAAAGCTGTTGCCCAAGCCTACCTCACTAATCCTGGCGATGCCCATGTAGACGGCACACAGGACACAAAGGGGCAGCCACCCTCTCCCGCTGTCCTGAGACCGTTTGGTCCCTGGGGTTGTATTTTGTTCGAGCTCAGGGACGAGAATGGAATTTGGCTCAGTTGGATTCTTTCCCTTAGCCTCGCCCTTCATCGTCCGTCCTCCCACTGGAGGTCAGTGCCCCTGCCCAGTGATAACCAACGCTCGAGACTGCTGAGAGGAGTGGTCTGGGGTAACTGTCCCAGCCCGATTCTCCTTGCAGCAGCTCCAGTCTTTGGAGAACGCGTGGCCCCTGCTTCTCTGAAGAGCCTGGGAGTTAGGGGAGCAGAGATAAGTTCTCCCCGGAGGAACAAAGTCACTGGGCTGGGGAGGGGGGAGAGTGACCCACCAGGGCACAGGGACAGCACCTGCCCTCTGGGCAGGCCTCAGATGGCTCATTGGACTGGACAGCGGGCAGGCAGGGGCCAGCACCGAGAACGCCACGTCCCACTGTGTCGCCGAGGGCTTGTCACAGACCCTGCTGCTTGGGGCATGCCACGCCGAAGGAAATTTCTGCCGAGTCTCCTCCTGCGTTATTCTGAAGACATCTTGTCCAAGGCTGTTCAACGCAGTGTTGTTTATCATGCTTTCAAAGCATCGTAAGCAACCCAATGTCCAAACAGGACTGAGGAAGTAAATTGTTATATATCAATAACAAGGGACGCTTTGTAGAAGTGGATGAAGAGGAGGATGCAGATCTATTTTCCTTCTGTGGCAAGAGCCTCTCCATGGGTGGTTGGAGCTGCAGCGGAGGCCGGTTATTGGATTACGGCTTTTACTTCTTCATGTCCCCTTTCTGCCGTGTGACCTTGCAGACCCTGGGGAGACGGTGGGGTAAGCTCATGCCCACCTGTGGCCAATGGAGTGTGAGCGGACGTGGCACAGAATGTGCCAGACCCGTGGCCTGGCTCTGTGCTGCGGGTCTCTGGGGCCAGAGCAGAGGTTGGGGGGCTGTCCCACGGGGCCCGGCCCACTCAGCAGACACACTGGGGGCCTGCAGAGCCAGGAGCTGGAGAGTAAGGCCACTGGCATTTGAGATGATTTACTGTGCAGTAATTATAGTAACAGCCGGCTCAGATGGAGAATCACACAACACTCTATGCTGTGTGATCCTGCATTCGTGAGGAAAGCTGCTGTCTATGTTCATGAAGGTTCCTCTCCATGTTTATACCTGGAGGTAATTCTGGAATGGTAGACAATTAGCGTTTCTCTTCCGGTGGGAGGATTAGGAAGCACCTCTACTTGTTTTTTAATGTTGCTCTGTATTTACAAACATAATTTATACACACATTTTTTTTAAAGAACACTTTTCTTTTGGTGAGAAATTATCAACTCTCTTTTATCAATACAAGCATGTCTGCAATCCTAACAGTAAAGTTTAACCTCTGCATCAGGGCTGGACTCCCTAGGAGAGTCTCTAAATAGGATAGAGACCATGTCTGTTTTAGTTCCTCAGACTGTGGCACGAGGAAGCGTTCAGTAGATATTCATTACACTGGACTATTCACAAACTGCCACCTCTCCTCTATTCCCCAAATACAGTTTTCAAAAATTATCCTGTTGATAGGTTTTGCTAAAAATTCATATATCTTATTAACCATTTGCAATTCCAAGAGGGTCAGTGACCAAACATGGATTGACTCCCCAAAATGCAAGAGTCAGACGTATTTATTCTGTCTACAGAGGGTGATGACTCTTCCTTCTTGGCTGGCTTCTGCTTGTTGACTTTGGATCTGGAGATGGTGACCGTGAGCAGGGCCAGAGGGGAACTGGTGGGGACAGCGTCTTTCTGGTGCATTTGCCCCGCGTGTCCAGGGCTGCGGGCTGGAAGGGGCTGGGGCCTGTGACCAAGCTGCAGAGCGTTCTTGTTCTCGGGCAGGTGCATGGAGCTCTCCCGCATGCTGATCCACATCGCAGGCCTATGGTTGCTGTTCTCTTGAATGAAATAAACCAAACAGAATTCTTAGGAACAAATGATGGTGGGAAGCTCAAACCTTGCATATGTTCCAATTTTTCTGTGCAAATTCCATGTTTTTGATTATGTGATTTCGGAGAGCATATTTTTCCTCCATGGGGACATAATTTCTAGAAATTTATGGTTCTACTGCATATAAGGAATAAGCCTTTGTGCCTTCTGTAAACAGGTATAACCCTTTTGAGGAAATCTGTAAAAATATGCAGACTCACCCTTTCCAGAGCTGGAGGTAGATTTTGTTGACTCCAGCAGCAAACGCCAGCAGGGCTGTGGTCCTGGGACCTTCGCGGTCAGTGGTCTCCAGGAGCCTTCCGGGGGCTCTGCTGGGCTGTGTTTGGCTGCTCTCCAGGCAGGGAGTTTTCCACTTGAACCGCTAATAGCTTCCTTTGAAAACCAACATGTCAGTCCCTTCCGATTTGACCTGAAAGGATCCTGAGAGGTTGCGTGGGGCCGAGGAGCTGGTCTGGCTTTGGGGCAATAGGGCATCTGTTGGCACAGGCTTTTCAGACAGATAGACTTGGCTCTGCTTGCCGTGCACGTGGGTACAGAGATGCTGACCGACGGACGGTGGAAGACAAGCTCTCTGGGGAGTGGGTGCAGCAGAGAGTGCCCCTCTGTCACCGGGCCGTATGCTGTTCCCGACCTCCTCAGGGAGCTCAGTGGAGTCGATCCAGGCACGCACTGTTGCTAAAACATACGCTCCCTTTGTCATTAAGTTCCAGGGAGATTATTTTTCCTCCCCATCTGAAGCCTGGGAGTTGGTGAGTGCACGGGAGGAGGGACAGGCGACCCCAGGGCCCTGGTCCTGCAGGCCAGCGAGACCATTTGTGGAGCGGCCAGGCTGAGGGGGGCCATGAGACCGGGGTCAGCAGGACTTTTGATGAGGCCTCTCTCGCTGTGTTTGGTGAATGAAAGAGAACGCGTCAGGCTGGAGGTTAACCCTGGTTAACCTGGTTGAGTAAGCAAGGTCAGACAGGGGGCTGCAGGTGCCGGGCCGGGGCCCCCCTCGGGGCCTTGGAATCATCCAGTGTCATGTGTGGGGTAACTATGCCGTTCCTTCCATCAGATTCTCCACAGGGTCTGACCCCTCCCCATGAGGTAAGACCACTGGTGTAGAAACCCCGTGTATCAGATTCTCAGGTGAAATGTAGCAATAACAAATACACTGAATCACACAGTCCAAAATGATGTGAAAAACCTGGAACTGTGGGCAGAATTTAGCTCTATAACATCTAGAAGGAGCGTCGGGAAATCCTGTGACGGATCTTCATTCTCCGAAGTCGCCAGAGACATTCAAATGATTATTTTTTGTCTTTCAGACTAAGATGCGCAGATAAGAAGAATGCTAACGCTCAGACCTGGAGAGCGGGTCAGGACATGGGGGCTCGCATGCGGTTCTCATGGGAGGGTGTTGGCACAACCTATTGGAGGGTGATCGGGCGACTGGTATCAGGGTCCGTGAGCACCCTGACACCCATCCATCCCATCTTCTGGCAATAAACAGAGTCAGAGTCTGAAGTGGACAGGGTGTTCTTGTGGGCGTTGTTCAGGGCGGTGAGAACGCACAGATGGATGACATGAAGTTGCGGCACATCCACGCAGGGGAGCACGACGCAGCTGTGAGAAATGACGGGGTGGAAACACGCCGTTACCAGGGAAAATGGTTCATCGCCTCTCAAGTGTAAAATGTAAAGCTCTGCGGGTTTCCAGAATGCCGAGGGGCACTGGCGACTTGGTTTGGACAGAAGTTCATAGCTGACGTGATTCAGGATCACTGGCTCATCCCGTGGGGTGAACGAGATGCTTGCGGGAAGGCCGAGAGCAGGACTGCGCATTGGGCCTCCTCGGGTCCTCACGCCTGGCTCCACTGCCCACCTGAGGGATGGGCCGCCTGAACCACGTGGGGAGAAGCACGCTTGCATCAGGACACCTGTCCCCGGGCTGAAGAGAGACCTGCGTGGTTTCCCTCGGTGGGTGTCCACCTGGCGGCGGCCGCTCAGTCATCACTTTGGAGACTGTGTGAGACCACAGGCTGGCCTGCCGGCAGATGGAGTGTGACCCCCACTGCTTCAGGGGGGCAGGCAGGGAGCTGCGGTCCTGCATCCAGAGAGTCTGTCCTGTGCTCTTCCTCTCTGGTCCCTGGCCCCCTGGATCTCCATCACCTGCCGTGGCTGCGGAGGACGGTGCCAGAGCTGGATGTTCGCTGGGAAACCCTCCGCCTCTTGAGAGAAATCATCTCTCCGGCATTTGCTCCAAAACACCTCTTTGCCTTCCAGGTGACAAGAGCAAACATCAAGGGTCCCATCTGGTCAGTGACTTGCCACTGTCCCAGTCTCGGGCTTTTATGTCGACGGTTTCTGCGCATACACAAGGCCCCACACAGTGCTTTACAAAAAGAGCTGATTATCGCAACAATTCATATTTCCAAAAGACCTGATGCATTTTCTGATAAGAATAAATTTCTGTAGCATAAATCCATTAAAAATTCCGATTTGTGTTTCTGTGGGTAATATCCCCCCTTGGTCTGGGGTAAAATCTTGGTGGCAGGGGTGGGCGGTCAAGCTGTAGACACGCTGCAGGGGCCGGCCAGCGTTGGTGGGTCCACGGCGGGTCCTTCCCCAGGTATTTGAACGGCAGACGATGATGTTGGTCATGGAGCACCGTGTTCTCTCTGCGAGCCCCTGTTGTTGGTGGGATAACATGTCTGAACGAGATCCCGGAGCCTCCCTTCTCAAAGCCATGCAAGCCGGATGGCCCACCAGAGTTCTATTTTAGAAACTGTCTGCCTTTAAAAAATATACACTGTATGCTCTCAAAACTCCCTGTTCAAAAAAGTTAATTAAATATGTTGCGCTGTACGGATTTCCCGTCTCCTACTTAAAAGCACGTGCGTTCACCAGGTACTTTACCGAGGTGCATGGGCCAGGCGTCCCTCTCCTGCACTGAGTCTGTCCTTAGGCTGGCCCCTCTCCCGCATGAACCCGAGACAGCGGACTGAGTCTGCATTTAGCGTGGATGCCGCGCACCGCTCACGGAGACCCGCTGGAGGGGGCGGACGGCCGCGGTTGGCGGTGGAGGGAAGACGGGTGACCCTCCTTTGTCACCTCAGAAACACGGAGGGAGTCTGTAGTTTCCAAGGAGAACATGAGCAAAGTGTGTGAGTAATACATACATTTTGGTTTAAGAGGAACTACAGGTATTGTTTAAAAGTAGAATAATTTTGTGATGTTGAACGCTGACATCTTAAATATTAATATTTATTAAAATGTTAGTACTGCTTAAAAATAAACTAAAGTGCCTTTAATATGTCACATTCAGATGATTTAATATCACTTCGTCTCACGAAGAGCAACGTTACCATTTGTACGGAGTGAGGGAGCTTTGCCAGCCAAGAGTGATGTCCCCAGATTTGGGCATCTCTCTCACACCCAGGAATCCGCCTGCGTGGCTGGGGGCCTCTCACCTTTTAAACAGCCGCTTGTCGGGGACAGACTGTAACGTGGCCCCGGGATCCCCGCCTCCTGGCGTCCATGTCCGTGTAATCCCTCCACCTGTGATTCGCTTCTTGCCGAGAAATATGGTGACGGTGACAGCAGTGAGTCTCAGGATTGTGTCACCATTTATAAAGCTCTGTCCTGCTGAAGACTCACAGGACGTCCTCCTGTGGGCTCGGGGACGGGGCCACATGCTGGAGGGGCCACACGGCAAAGAACCGTGGAGGTGGGGGCAGCCCCTGGGACTGCAGGACCGATTCCAGCGGACAGCCGGGCAGAGGTTGGAGCCCTTGGTCAGTCCTACGACCGTGAGGACATGGTCCTGAATATGCCTGAAGCCGGCCCCTCCCCGTGAGCCTCTGGATGAGGACGTGCTGGGCTGACACCTTGGCTCAGCCCGGGACCCTGAGCAGGGGAACAGCGGGGGCAAGCCTGAGACGATGGGTGGGTTGTTCCGGGCCACCAAGCTCACGGTGGCTTGTTTTGTGGCACAGGAAACCCGAGCAGCTCCTGGCGGGAGGGACGAATGGACTCTGTTGCAGGAGAGTCGCCACGGCCCGAGCAGGTCCCTGTGGGGGACCGGTTCATCCTAAGGACGGGGTCTTCCCGAGGCTCACAGGACGCGCAAAGCTGAGGCTGCCTCTTCTTCCGTGGCTGCTGGCCGCTGCATGTGGAAACCCGCCAGGCTCTGGGGGTCCTGAGCAGACAGGTCTGTAGGCGGCTGGCGCTCTGTCTCGGTTCTCACTGCGCTGCGGAACGAGGTGTTGCGGGGCTCTCGCCGGGGAAAGCCAGGACGCTCACGGGGGTCTCAGGGCCAGCCCGGCCTCCTGGCTGCAGCTGCCGCTCTGTCAGCCCAACGGCAGGCCCCGGGCCATGGCTTTCCCTGCTCTGCCGTCCTCCAAGCCCCGGGCCCCCTGCTCGGACCCACTGTTCTACTCCACCGGCTTGGGGCTCAGGAACACAAGCTTGTGTTTCCTGGTCTCCTGCCAGCGCCCGAGCTCCCGAGGACCTCTGACCCCTGACCTCTGGGAGCTGGGACCCCCTCCATCCCGGCCTTGCTCTTCACCAGCCACTGCTCCCGAGTGGATGCCAACGCCTGCTGGTGCAGATGCAGTTGCTCTCCACTGCCTTGTCCTCCAGCCCGTGGTGCTAGAGAAAAGTCAGAAAGCCAGCTTTCTGGCGGCTGGTCCAACAGCACGCAGTGCACGTGGTGCACGTAGAAACCCCTTCTGGTTTAGGTGGTGTCTACAGTCCAAATCTGTGCCCGCAAGAACAAGGCAGAGCAGAGTCCCTCCCACACGGGAAAGGCAGCCCCTCGCTGCGGCTGAACTGCGGCTCCTTCCTTTGATGCACAATGACCGCATCCTGGGATGGCAGGCCCCATGGTGCAGTGGGAAGGGCCGGGATGGATGCACCCCAACCACAGGCGTGGGCCAGAGGGACGCCATACCCCTCAAGGTGACACACACCTGTCCGGTCTGGCATTCCCAAGCATTCTTAGGAATATCACCTCCAGGAGAGCAGAACCTTCCCTGGAGGCTTCCTCGTGGCAGACGTGGATGCTGGGGTCAGGGGCTGAATGTTTGTGACCCCTCAAGTTCATATATTGAAACTGAAACCTCCAAAGCAATGGCATTAGCAATGCCTTCGGCAGGTGATCAGATGATGAGGATGGGGCCCCCATGATGGCATCCATGCCCTTCTAAGGAGAGACCGAAGACTTATCTCTGGTCCCTGTGAGGATGCAGAGAGGACAGTCATCTGCAAACCAGGGGTGGGGGGTCCTCCCCAGACAGGGGATCTGCCGGCTCGTTGATGTTGGACATCTGGCCCCCAGACTGAGAGGTAATCTGTGGTTTAGGCCGCCTGGTCTGCGGTGCTCTGTTATGGCCACATGAGTGAGTGGCTCTGTCCTTTACAGCCACTTGCTGTGGAGGCCGAGCGGGTGTGCCATGAGCTCTGGCCGCCAGGACGCAGGGTGTCTGTGGTCCTCTGAGATGGGCCTTCGAGGGGTTCACGGGGTGCACAGAGAGGCTCGCCAGCTCCTCCCGCTCACCGCTCCCTACCCGCATCTGAGGAACAGCTGTGTGGAGGGTGGTGCGCACATTCCGTGTCCCTGTGGCCACTGAACGCTGGTGTCTTTAGTGTGGACAGCAGGTCCACAGCAGCCAGGAGGCGCTGTGAGGGGCAGGACACGCTGTCCAGGTGGTGTCATCGATACCATGGAGTCACCAACAAGCACCTGTCAGGACTTTGGAACATGATCCTCACGGCAGGGGTGATGGTCCCGGTCAGATGTGAATTTTGTGGCCGTCCTCACCTGACTGGTGGTCAGCGGTCAGCAGCTGGAACCAGTGGCTCCCTCCCCGCCCCGCCCACCTCACAGGTCTCTCTTATGGCACTCGAGCCTTCCCTCACTAAAAAATGCTAATTTAAAAATCTTTTTTTCCCTTACTACATTTCTCCCTAAAGGAAAACAATGATTGCATCAAACTTAGACATGAGATAAGCCACAGCAAGAAACAGAGTTGGTCTGATCTTCCTGCCTTGCTTTGGACACTCCCCGTCTTTTCTGACTTGCATGCACGGGCCAAGAAACACGTGTGTTGTTCGTATTATTTTGTCAGTCTTTCCTCTTAACAACGCATGGTGAACATGCCCCAAAACATCAAATTTCCTCAATGACATGGTTTTGATGACTGCTTGGATCCATTGCCCTGAGTCTACCAGCTCATCGGCTAGTTCTTCCCCCGCTGTTGGGCATGTAGGGTATTTCCAGTGTACCCTGGAAATCTGTACCCAGATCCTGTGGCAGAATCTTTGAAGACATCTCTCCGAGGATGAGAATTTGGAAGTAGCCTGTTCCCCAGAATCTCTCTCCTTGGCTCCCGAGACCTAGACATTCTCTTGCTGTGTCTGTCTGCCTATCATTCAGTCTCCTTGTCGGCTTCTCAGGCCCCATGGGCCTCTGCACAAAGTTGACCCTCAGAACACTGTCCTGACCATCTGCTGCCTACGTGAGACACACTTTAAATATAAAGATGCAAACAGGTTAATAGTGAAAGGGTGGAAACAAATATACTATGCTCATACTCATCAAAATAAAGCTGGAGTGATTGTATTGACATCTCAGTAGATCTCAGATGAAAAAAATACTGCCATGGATAGTTTCCTTTTGTAATGTTAAAGGGCTAATTCATCAATCCTAAGGATGTACATACCTAATAACAGAGCTTCAAAATACAGAGAGTGAACAAGGGTAAAGTTACAAAGAAAAACCACCATACACCAAACTTAACTCAGAATCAATCATAATGCTAGATGTTAAACTATGAAAGAAGGTAATATCAGAGGTAATATTTGTGTCCAAGGAGAACATTTCTTACATCATCAGCACAATCCATATAAGAAAAACATGATAAATTTGGCTTCCTCAAAAGTAGGAATTGCTACTGTTTGAAAGACACAGTTAAGTTAATAAAAAGACAAGCCACAGACTAGGAGACAGTATTTGTGAGTTACATTTCTGATAGAAGTTGTTTGCAAGATATAGAAAGGACTCTGAAAAAGCAACGTAAGAAAATGAATAGTCCACTAAAAAAGTGGGTAAGAGGCTTGGATATGACACTAAGGAAAGGTGCACAAAAAGATGCTTATCATCATTAGTCATTTGGGAAATGCAAATTAAAACCATAAAGAGATGGCACTAAACACGACTGGTTGTCTACAGTGAAAAGCCTGGCCCTCCCCAGGGCCTGCGCGGATTGTGGTGGGGCTGGAACTCTAGGACATCAGTCGCTGGTGGGGATGGACACCCGCATAGCCACTTCGGCAAACCGTGTGGCACTGGACAGTCAAAGCTACACCTGCTGTGATCCAGCCGCTCTGCTCTGAGGTGCTTTCACCCCAAACACAGTGCATACCCATGCAAGAACGTCTACGTGGATTTTCATAGATGTGTAATTAGCAATACATCCAAACTGTAAAAAAACTCAAAGCTCAACAGGTGGAAGGAAAAAAAAAATTGTGGTAAGTCTATTCAATGGAATATTACTCAGAAAAAAGAAAAATGAACTACTATTGATAATAAAACAATACAGAGGAAACTCAGAGTAATCATTCTGAGTGAAAAGAAGCCAGTGGAAAAATAATGCCCGCTGCATGATTTTATTTGTAGAAAACTCTATAAAATGCGATTGGTCTGTACTAACAGAAAACAGGTCAGTGGCG
Source organism: Mirounga leonina (assembly GCF_011800145.1). Lineage (NCBI taxonomy): Eukaryota > Metazoa > Chordata > Mammalia > Carnivora > Phocidae > Mirounga > Mirounga leonina. The sequence goes on along the minus strand of NW_023270265.1, from coordinate 52,612,266 downwards.
CCTGGGAGGGGGGCATCAGGAAGGGTCAGGAGGTGGGTTGGGTATGCTTATTGTCTTGCTTGTGGTGATGGTATCATAGATAAATCCATTTTTCAAAACTTATCAAACTGTTCACATTAAATATGGGCAATTTACCAAATGCCAGCTAAACCTCAGTGAAACTGCTAATAGTGAGAATTTGTGAGAGCCACCTGTTAGTGAACCAAAATACCAGTCAATGGTCTGTTCTTTCCGAAGCACCAGACCTCCTGCTAAAGCCGGTCCCTCTTCCTGGAAGTGTCGCTCCCCTGTCCCAGGAAGGATGCAGGCAGAGGTGCGGGGGCAGAGGCGTGAGGACGGGGAGGACAGAGTCTGTTGGTGGAGGCCCGGGGAAGGCCACCCAGGTTGCTGTTAACCACCCCGGTGCCGGCTTGTGGCAGAACCGCAGGGAGACGGCCACCCGCCCACCTGCCCGCGAGGCCTCCTTGCTGCTTTGCTGTCAATGAAGTGTGAAAGTCATCCTTACCCTCTGTTACCTTGCAGGTCACTGGGAAAGCGGGAGGAAAACCAGGAAGGCCTGAGAGACAATTTAGGTAGAAATTGCTGCCTGTGATTTATGGTTTTAATTAAGAACATTTTAAGCTCTAATTAAAAAGGTACATGAGCATTCAGTATTTAAGAAAAATGCCTTTGTGTTTGGATCAATTGAATAACATAAAGTAAAATGAGATACATATTTCTAGTCAGAAGCTTCACATAAGAAAGTAGTGTACATAATTAAAAAGTAAATTTAAACTGATTTGGGCATAAAGGCTTTATAATGGGGGAAGTTGGCTGAGGGGAATATTATTTCCCTTTATTGCAATATAGCTGGATATCAGATTCCACACATTAATGAGGTTGCTTCGCAGAATGGGCACAAAGGCAGAACTATGAACGTGCGCGTGAAGATGTCCTTGGTGCCCGACGGCCCTGGGGGCTCCTCCAGGTTGCTTGGGGGAGTGTCTTTGCTGCTCTACCTCTTTCCCGCTATGTGATTTCTTGGCATTTGTTTGCTTCCTGGACATGGAAAAATCCAGGGAATGACACTAGGTCAAAATCTTATTTAGTGACACAAGGATCTGCCATGCAAACGAGCTCAGGGGCGCAGGATTTGGAAGGAGGAATGGAAGCCCGGAGGAAAGTCACTCATCATGCCCTTGGCCATGGGTGAGCGTGCCAGAGCCCAGAACTCTGGACCTTGAGGTTGCTGGTGCTTTGCTCTGATGTGGGGTCAAGAGCACACTTGTGTTTGAGCTGCCGATCATAGGAGTATGAGGAGGCACCCGGGAGGGTGACCCCCCAAGCCACGGGCTTCCTCTGAATGCCTACACTCTGCACCCACAGGCTAGTCGCAGAGGAGGGAGTGGATGTGGGTGCTTCCTAGCTCTGGATGGCACCTGCAAGGCACTGGTCACCCCGGGGACTGCAGTGCCTAGAGGTGCCACGAGTGACCCGTCCAGGGCCAGCTCCATGCTGCCTCGATGGCTGCACCTCTGCACTCATGGTGCCTCCCAGCCGTGCCCTTTGGTAAGTCTGGGAAGGTACTGGAAAGCCTCAGCCCCCTGAACATCACTGGGATCCCAGTCACTGGGCACTTGTTGGCAGGAGTACCCAGGATCCTTGGTGGCAGTGCTGACGGCCTCCCCAGGCCAGACCCGTACAGATATGTAAGCTTTTCACATTCATGGTGTGACCTCCGACTCCTCAGGATTATCTGCTGTGTCTTTTCTAAACCTCCGGGATGCCCCCCTTAGAGTCTCCTTTTAGCTTCTTCTGGATGTCTTCTTGGGAATTTTGTCCCTGCTTGACTCGAGTCTGACCGTTGGTAGAATGGACTTCCTCCAAGGCAGATGGTCAGCTCCCCCTGATCTGCCATGTGCCTGGTTGACAAGGCCCCTTGGTGGTCTCCACTGTAGGGAATCATGTATTTAGAAATATGGATTTTACTGATTAGGTGAGCTATTTGCTTCATAAATAAGCAACAAAAGGACTCATCAGACACACCGCCTTCAGATAACAAGCTTGACCACTACGTGTAAGGGACGATTCAACTTACAAAACGAAACAGGCATGTTTCCAGGGGCCTGTTCCTGCACCAAGTGCTGGCCCTACAGCTAGACATGTGGGGCTTACTATCCCAGCTCGCCTCTCCCATCACCCACATGTTCTCCCACTTCATGATACGTCATGATTCTAAAACAACACAAAGACGCAAGAGAAAGAGAATCGAAACCATGAAGAGTTTCTACACGTCCCCAAGGCCTGTCCAAAATACTTGCAAATGGCAATTTCTCTTGGTCATCACATGCAAATCATGCTCTGGAGCTCACCGAGAAGCTACTTTGGAAGAGAACACAATCCATTGTAGGAATGTTTGCTCCCTCATTCATGACCACAGTTCAGATGGCTTCGAAAGAGTCGTAGATCAAGTCCATTAAAGGGCCTTGATTACCCCAGTAGCTGCCTCGCCAAGGACTCTGCCCCCGAGCACACAGAAGATATCAGCTCAGCTCGGCACTGCAAAAGGGCATGCTTATTTTATTCACCCCCTGAACACAAATCAAACACAAAGACCTCAATTGTCCAACATTTTAATCACTGAGCAGCTGGAAAATAGGTTTGTTTTTCAGATCACATGTGGGACGGTGATAGAAGATAAACAACAACTGTTGGATTCCTTAGGAGAAATGTCATGTTTTTATAACTAAATGAAAAAAAAAAAAACTGCAAAGAATCGACGCATCAACTTGCAAAAATTGTGGGTGCTTGGTGCTGTGCCACACCAAACTCCTGCATTTCAGGTTTCTGAATACAGCAGAGAGTCCCATCCGCTGATTAAAACTGTGGGGCCTTCCGTGGCCCTGGGGTGCATGCCTTTGAAGGGGGTTGTCTAGAGGGAGGTGGGGGGTACAGACCCAGAGCAGCTCCTGGTTTCAGCATCCTGAAACTGTGGAGCATGACGGGGGACGGGTTCTGGAGCTGAGGGTCCATCTACCCCTAGACCCTCCCTCTGTGGGCAGCAGCTCTGCAGCCTGGGCCATGGCGAGCTGGGCAATCCTCAGGCTCGCATGGAGTCATGACTTGATGGCCGGGGGCTGTGGGGAGCCCGTGTGACTCAGGGCCTCTGTTAGCGAAGTTGTGAGGAGCAACTTGCTGTCTGGGAGAAAGCAGAGGAGGGGGCCAGGAAGGTGGTAGAGGGGGAGCTCCAAGGGCTGTCTCTTCACAATCATACCAAAAAAAGAGGAATACACGGTCGGGATCAACTTTGTCAGAACTCTGGAAAACAGTCCAGGTTTTCGAGCAATCATGTGAACACTTAGTCAAGTAAAAGGCGGCAGACAGCAGGAGGACTTTGTGGGTTTAGAGCCAGTGTTGCCTTCGCCCTTTCTGATGCCCACCTTCCCCGGTGGGGGCCCTGCCTCTGCGGGGAGCAGAGCCGGTCTTGCTCTGGGAGATTGCGTTGGTCGCTGTTTACTTGTCCAGGTTCCTGAGGGGCTGATACCAGGCTTGGCCTGACGCGGGGCTCCCTCAGCATGGAACGTGGGCAGTGGAGAGAGGTCCTTGAAGACATGGAGACCAAATGAGAAGCTGCCGAGGCCTGGGTCAAACTTCACATGGTCTGAGACCTGGAGGGAAGAGCCAGAGACTCACTTTGGGGGTGGAGGGCTTTGAGGAGCTCCTGCACATCACAGGAAATCTGGAATGCCCCTTGCAGGGTGTGTACTGAGACAAGACGGGGAAGATTCTGTAGTTTCACTGCTGCTGACCTTAGGCTCAGTGTAGGCAGGAGGTGAGGCCTAGGCTGAGCCAGGAAAGCAAATGCTGGGGGAGGGAGGTGGCACAGGACCAGTTGGCAAAGACCAGGGGGCTCCCTCCACCCCTTCCCCTCCTTTTCTTTTCTCCTGGGAGAATTCTCCATTCATTCAAGGAAATCTGTCAAAACGGTTGACCATAGGCTCAAAGAATAGAAATGTTGGGGGATCACACACAACAAAGAATATAGTCTTTAACAGCGGTTTAGAAACGGCACTAAACAGACACCTGGCTGCACCCATAGGAAGGAACCACTAACCGAGGGGTCCAGTCTGGCCCGCCCCTTTCTGCCTGGGACCTGGGCAGGTCATCTGGCTGGAGTCAGTCTCCTTATGGGGAAAGTGCCATGAATGGCACATGACATTGCTTAGGCTCAAAATACATAATGACAATAATGGTCTGTATGCAGGCTTAATGCCCAGCCCCTCCCACCCCCACCATGTGCTGTGACCAGAGTTTGCAGCGTTGAGGGATTTTCCTGAGACCAAGAGCTCAGTGTGGTTTGACCTAAGGGGCAGGTTGGGGGGAAGCAGAACACAGACGCCCCCACCTGTGCTGGCAACCCCAGTGGCTGTGGGCACCAAATAACCCAAACCTCCTTAATTTCCTGAATAGAAGTCAGACCCAGAGAGCTCATGTGGCGGGCTCAAGCCTGTAGCCCAGGCTCTGTGTGCTGTGAGGGGTGGGCATGGCCACGTTGCTGACAGATGGGGTGCCGGTGCTGGCCGTAGTCCTATGGACAGGTCAGGGCCAAGCGACGGTGCAGTGGGTTTCCTCCCAGCCGGCTCTGCACATGATGCTGGGCCCAGCTCTGGCCCTGACCTTGGGTCTGTCCCTTGCTGGTCATTTGGGGCTTAAGCCAGCTGAGTGGACTCTGCTGGAAGTGACTGGTCCTGGAGTCTCTGCAAACCTCCACCTCTTCCCAGCACTGCTGGGGGTGCCCAGGCAAAGCCTCAGTCCAATCTCCTGTGCTGGGGGGTGTCTGACACTCCAAGTTCAGGAGCCATGGACCTGCTTCTCATTTGCTTGTCCTTTCAATCAGGTCACTTTGGAGGCTAATCAGGGCACATGATGGAGACAGAACTATGCGTTGTCAACCTGCCATCCAGGGGCTTCTCTCTGTTTTCAAGAGCTGGGAAGCCAACAACATGCTCAGGAAATTGTTATTGGTACGTGATGAGTCTTTGGGAAAAAACACTTCTGACATACCACGTCTTTTCAAAGGCAGATTTGAGAATAAAAGTCTGTGAGTGGGAGAAAATAACCATTCTAAATACAGCACGCAAAAGTGGGGATTTATAGCCAAGGAGCAGGTGGGCGTCCATGGTTGGAAATTCCTGGGAAAACATCAGGGGTATGAGGGATTCTGATGGGAATCCTGCTGAAGGCCGGCCGGGGCCACGGGATGTCACCGGGAAGGATGTGGGGCACGAGGGTGGTCCTCCTGCTAAACTGACTTAGGATTGTCACTAACACTGGACCAGGAACGCACTCATCAAATAGGAAGCATTTGTGAGTTTGATTGCATTCAGATTAAGAACTTTTGTCCAAAGCACACGCGTAAGAGACCAGAAGGTAAGCCAGAGTGGACAAGGGTTTGCCGCACGGAGTCAGCGAGGGCTCACGTCCTGATCATGTGGAGAATTCCGTTAAATTGGCCCAAGACTCAGACAGTCTGGTGGACATCTGTGCACGGAGTTAGCACTGAATGCCTCTTTGCGAGCAAACAATCACTGTTCTACCTAATCCAGAGGGACTGAGGCCCCGGCCCAGACGGACAGATGGGAGAGGCCGAATCTCCGGGAGGCCCCAAGGGGTGAACCCCCAGAGCCACTGGGTGGGTGTCAGGTGCATCAGTGCTTGCGGAACCCCGCGTGCGGGGCGGTGGGCCCAGAACAGGGACCGGGGACTCTGCATCCCCAGGAAGCCGCCAGACGGGAGCTGCGATGTTCCAGTGGAGAAGGGAGAGGATCTGTAGCCCGGGCTTGGTCAGGGCCCGCCAGGTGCGGGGGGCGGTGGGGGCTGGAGGTGAGGCCTGAGGGGCGGTGACAGAGGGCCCGGGCCAGGAGGGGCTGGGACGGTGGCCGGGGCCCGTCTAAGAGGCCGGCCGTGGGGGTCTCTGGTGCCTCCGGAAGCAGACCCCTCGGTTTCCCCCCAAGGAATGAAGGCTGTGACGACCACCCATAAACCGTGTGCTGGAAGGACGCATGCGGAGTCCCATGCAGACCAGGGCCTGGGCGCTTATCATTCACTCTTCTTTATTAGAGCAAGGTGAATGGAATCAAAAACCAAAAGATTTAGGGCAGTTGTCAAACTGTCCTGAAAACTTATTCTTCATTCCCCGTCATCCATGGGAGGACCACCTGGTGCCACTACAACTTAGTGTCCGAGGACAGCAAGGGAGCCGGTTTTCCACGTGACTTTTCCAGAGGGTGGGGTGGGCTGGGGGTCAGGTGTCCCATCAATAGCAATGGGCAGGGTGAGCCGTGGACGAGAGCGAGGTTCTGCCCCCAGCCCAGCTCCTCATCACCAAGGCGAGGGAGGGTGGCAGGCTGGGCTCCTCTGCCTGGAGCTGGGGTGGAGCTCGGTGGGGAAGGAGGCCTGCAGAGATGGGGTCCCAGCCCGGCCTGCACGGCCTCAGAGGAACCGCACCCTGCATCTGCCATGGTGGATGGGCCAGAAAGGGCACAGTGGGTGAAGCCGGGCTGGGGTGCAGTCAGCCTGGCCTGAGTCTCCACTGCCCTCTCGACCCAGGGGACTGGGGGTGAGACCCAGCCTCTGGGAGCTCCAGGCCTGCGGGCCTCACGGGGCTGCTTGAACGCCCATCGATGCTGTCTCCCTGTGGCCTGGTCAGCTCGGGACATCCATGTGGCCCCTGCCCCCGTGGCTTTTGCTCAGGCGGAGCCTCTGTGGGTAGCTGGCCACGGGACACCTATGACATGGGACACTGATAACCCGCTGGGCGCATTCTCTCCTCCTGTCTGATCTGCTGGGGGGACAGCAGAGAGAGAACAGAAAGATGCATGGAGTGTTTCCTGCGGTGCTTGATCATTCGCTGTATGCCGGCCTGCCTGGACTTCTCGGAGCCCAGCCGGGCGGGTGGCCCACGTGGCCCCCAGCGTGGCGTTTACTAGTTTCTCCCTGAGTCCTGGACTCAGCCCTGGGTGGTCCCCATGGGGCAGCCCCCAACTCTGACACTGGCCCCCCCGTCCCCCACATGGGACAGGTGCGTCCTCCGCCCCCTGCACGGGGCAGGCCCCTTTGCAGTCCCAGGCCCCGGCTCCCCGTGCAGGCGGCTGCAGCAGGAGCCCCTCCCTCCTGCTCCTTCCTCGCTCGCACTTCTCCCCACTGTGCTCACACCTGCTAGCTGTCCGGAGTGGGTGCTCCCTGGTACCCATGCCCCTCATACCCCCACTAGTGGTGGCGGCCTCTTGGCAGGCCTGCTCCCTTCTGCCCTGCGGTCTCTGAGGTGTGGAGGAGCCCCTTCCCTCTCTTGGGAACCATGCCCACTGTGATGGGCAGGCAGATAGATGCCCCACGGTGGCCGCGAAGGGCACGGACCCGGCCCCAGGCCACAGACGGGGGGCTGGTAGACACACCCACTGTGGTTTCTGTTACTCTCTGCTGTGAGAGTGCCTTTTATCCATGGTCTCTGGACACGGGAGCGCTTGCACCCACGTGGGGTCTGGGAGAAGCTGGGCCTCCCAGGTGGTGTTCTGTGTCCTATGTGTGGGCACACAGCTGACGAGCACAGGCTTGCAGGGCTGAGAAGGACCCATGCTCCACGTGGCCCGTCCTCTGAGCGGTCCATCCCCAGACCCCTGACCAGGGGCCCCAGACGCTGCCCTCGGATCCTAGGCTTGAGCCACAGACTACCCCTCGCCCTGTCCCGTGGGCCTCACAAGCCTGCAGCTATGGAAACCAAGGATGGGCCATGGTCTCAGGAAGCCCCTCTCCGCCAAGAGGGAGCTCTCCGGAAACTGGGACAGAAATGGGATTAGGACCCAGTGGGCAGGCGAAAGAGCCCTGCTCCTCGGGGCTCGCTGTGGATGCCGGTTCCCATAGTAACGGGAGTCGCTAGGCAGGGAAGGAGGTTGTAGGTGTTGTGGTTGTGTCCCCGCACATCGCAGCGAGACGCGCGGGACCGTCAGACCCGGGAAGGGCCGTGGTGTTGGCACGCGGCACAGCCCCCACAGTTCAAGGAAGGAGCGTTTCATCTTTAAAGAGAGAAAAAAGATCCAAACTGTGTCCATAAATAAGAGGTTTAATTATAAATGTAGCAAAGCAAAGTTATTGTTTTGATTCAAACATCTGTTGGGCCTGTGACCCGGTCGTGTCACCTGGATGTGAAGAACTGTCCATCTGTGTCAGCAAAGGTGTGGGCTCCCGCTGAGTGCGGCGGGGGGCTCTGCTGGGGGCCGTGCGGGGGTCGGGCACCTTCACCCCCACGCGCACTTCCCTCTGCTGAGCTGAGTCTTGCTGGCCGCCCGCCGGGGTCCATGCTGGCTCTTTCTGTGGGTCCATCCTCTCCTTCCTCCTTCCCCAGCCTCTCCCTTCCTATTTTCCTTCGTCCATCCTGGTCTCTTTCCTGTTCTCAGGGGCGGGGAGACTTAAGAGCCAAAGATTCTCGCCAGTGTCAGTTGTGGGTGGGAAGCTGGCCCGTCTGGGCACAAATGTATTATATTGATAGACGAATGAAGCAAACTTCATTGCCTGGAAACTGGCCTATATTTGTATGAGAGCTTAATATTAAAAACTCAGTGGGGGAAAGAAAGGGTTATTTAGTAAACGGAGCTGGGAAAATCAGTTACTCTTACAGCAAAAGCGGACCCTATCTCCCTCGCTACAGAAGAAACCCATTAAGATCTAAATGTGCAAAATGAAATATTAACAGTTTTAGGTGAACATAAGGTAGAATGTCTTGATGACATTGTGATAAGAAATGCACAAAGGATGCAGGAGAGGGATGCTTCTCGCTGCCACCTCCCCCCAGAACAAAGGAGAACAACACACGGCAAAGAAAGGAAGACCTTTCAAAGGAGAAAAGAAGCACCTTAGACATAGTGAATAACACAGTTATAGAATAGGAGAGGGTATTTGCAATGCATATAACTGACAGAGTTGAGGCTAAAATAATGAACTCTTACAAATTAATAAGAAAAATACAAGTGAGCAGGTAAACAAGCCAAGAGGCAAACAGAAGTTTAGTGTAGAAGTAAAATGAGACGACAATGAATAAGAACAAAAGTGCTCGACCCCACTTGCAATTCCCACTTGGTGTTGAAAGTGCCAGCTAGACAGTGGAGGGGGCTCTGCTCCTACCTAGGGAGAAAGGAGCCCTGGGGAATTGCTGTCTTCTGTAAACAGCTAGAAAACTGGACAACATATAAGAAAATATGCTTCCAGACCTCGGAGAGCAGGTAGCGTAGGACCGCGCTCTGTGACAGTGCGTAGGCAAATGGAGAGGGTCTGCAAGCTTCAGGGCAGCTGGGGGCACGGGGAGAGAGCCCAGCGGTCTCACTGGGTTTTGGAAACAGGGTTTGAAGTTGGAGGCGGTGGGGACACCTGGAAAGTGTGGGGACAGTACCTGGGAGGAAGGACCGGTGAGGGACGGGAGGCTCAGAGACCTGGGCACAGTCCCCAGAGCCTCAAGTCCTGAGAAGGAACCTGCAGGAGGCAGCGGTTGATCAAATCCGGGAGCAAACACAGACTGCGGACAGCGTGCATTCCCGTCAGCTGGGATGGGAGACCGTGATACCTGGGTCGCTGGGTCAGCTTATGTGGACATACCCATGCTGATTCTAAAATTCATGTGGGAATGAAAGGGACCCCAAAGAGTGGAAGTAATTATGGAGAAGAGCGAACTTGAGGAACACAGAAATGAAAACGTCCTATCAAGCCCTGGAAATCAATGGTGTGGCATTAGCATAAGAATAGACAGAGAGAGAAGAAGAACAGGACAGAGAGCCCAGAAATAGAAGCATGGTGTTCGGCTAAATGATTCTTGACGAAGGTTCCAAGGTTATTCAGTTGGGAAAGAATATTCCTTTTAACACATGCTTTTGAAAAATTAAATATTTTTATAAAAAAATTGAATCTCAGTGTTTACCTTACATCCTGTGCAAAATTTAACCCCGAATGGATCATAGACTTAAATGAAAACTTCTTGAAGAATGTAGGAAAAATATTTGAGACTTTGGGGTTAGGCAAAGAAGTTCCTTAAATTGGACACAAAAAACCTAAGAACACTCATAAATGCGAAAGAAATTGATAAACTGAACTTCATCAAAACTAAAATATTTGCTGTTCAAAATACTCCAGTGAGATCAGTGGTGAGACAAGCCACAGACGGGGAGAAAATAACTCAAAACCCGTGTCTGATAAAGATCTTGTCCAATGAACCTTTATAAGGAGCTCTTACAACTCAGTCATTAAAATAGAAACGAACTGATAAACATTGAGCAAGAAGATACTTGCATGCAAACGGCCAACGTGCAAAGAAAGATGGTAAATATAAATGAATGTAGGTTAGTGATGCCGCTTCTCATCCACCACGCGGACAAGCAAACAGAAACAAAGGAACCCAACTGTACTTCAAATTTATAATTCACCACAATGGAGAGGAGGGACCCACCCCAAGTGACTCTTTTTTTTTTTTTAAGATTTATTTATTTGACAGAGAGAGACACAGCGAGAGAGGGAACACAAGCAGGGGGAATGGGAGAGGGAGAAGCGGGCTTCCCGCCAAGCAGGGAGCCTGATGTGGGACTCGATCCCAGGACCCTGGGATCATGACCTGAGCCGAAGGCAGACGCTTAACCAACTGAGCCACCCAGGCGCCCCAATACTTTTATTTTTTTAAAAGATTTTATTTATTTATTTGACAGAGACAGCGAGAGAGGGAACACAAGCAGGGGGAGTGGGAGAGGGAGAAGCAGGGGGAGTGGGAGAGGGAGAAGCAGGCTTCCCGCGGAGCAGGGAGCCCGATGTGGGGCTCGGTCCCAGGACCCTGGGATCATGACCTGAGCCGAAGGCAGACGCTTAACGACTGAGCCACCCAGGTGCCCCTTATTTTATTTTTGTAAAGATTTTATTTATTTATTTCACATAGAGACACAGCAAGAGAGGGAACACAGGCAGGGGGAGTGGGGGAGGGAGAAGCAGGCTTCCCGCAGAGCAGGGAGCCCGATGTGGGACTCGATCCCAGGACCCTGGGATCATGACCTGAGCCAAAGGCAGACACTCAATGACTGAGCCACCCAGGCGCCCCGCAAGTGACTCTCGAAAGCAGTATTTTGACTTTATACTCTCAGGCTAAAGACAAAAAGAACCAGAAACCAATACACAGTGGCGTTTGTCAGCAATCCTGGAAGTTCTGAATGTGCTTTGTGGGGTTAATCAAATAAATACATTCATCGTGGATGATGGTGGCCAGGTACCTTCTTAGGGGAATGTGGAAATGGGAATGCTGGTGTCAGCCCTGTGCTGTGGGACTGGAACAGGAGACATCAGGGTGGGTTCCTGGTGACGGGTGACAGATAGAAGTGCTCAGTGTGTGTGTGTGTGTGTGTGTGCGCGCACACACAATGCCCAGAAAGAAGGAGCCAGGAAAACTATTTCTGGAGCATTTTCTTTTCTTTAATTTAAATTCAATTAGCCAACATATAGTACATCATTAGTTTTTGATGCACTGTTCAGTGATTCATCAGTTGCATATAACACCCAGTGCTCATCACATCACGTGTCCTCCTTAATGCCCATCACCCAGTTACCCCATTCCCCACCCATCTCCCTTTCTGCAACCCTCAGTTTGTTTCCCTGAGTAAAGAGTCTCTCATGGTTTGTCTCCCTCTCTGATGACTTCCATTCCGTTTTCCCTCCCTTCCCCTGGGGTCCTCTGCGCTATTCCTTATATTCTACATTTGAGTGAGACTATATAATTGTCTTTCTCTGCTTGACTTATTTCATTTGGCATAATCCCCTCCAGTTCCATCCATGTAGATGTAAAAGTTGGGTATTCATCCTTTCTGACAGCTGAGTAATATTCCATTGTATATATGGACCACATCTTCTCTATCCATTCATCTGTTGAAGGACATCTCAGCTCCTTCCACAGTTTGGCCAGCGCGGACGTTGCTGTTATGAACATTGGGGTGCAGGTGCCCCTTCAGATCACTACATTTTTGTCTTTGGGGTAAATACCTAGTAGTGCAATTGCTGGGTCGTAGATTAACTCTATTTTTAACATTGTGAGGAATATTTTCTAATTAGATCCAGGCTGGGAAAGAACAAGGTGATCCTGGAATATCTTATATCTTTCTGTGACAGCAAGCAAGAATATGGACAAAGAATGACAGGACGTGACCACAGGGCCCAGGGCTCAGCAAAGACACAGGCAGCTTGAAGGGACTCCCAAGAGCCAAACATGGAACCCGTTAAGCATGTAAATAAGTGACAGCAGTAATGGATTATAACCTCTGAAAAAGACCAGAATCAGTAGCTCTCCCCCACACAGATACACGCACACTCTTCCCTTCCTTTTCATAAAATCCTACTGATAGAGATACAAGTAGTGGAGGATTGGAAAACCATTGTTTGTCATCCATGGCGTTAGTAATTCCTTGAGGCGATGGTCACCGGGATGCTGGTATGAGGGGGGTGAAGAAACAAGGTATTTACACCGTCTCAAAGCACTCCCCCCCATTATGGGACACCCATAATACAATCACTCCACAGAGGAGAGACCTGGTGGACAGCACCGTCACTGGGTGGCGGGGAGAACGGCGCGGATGGCCTCCCCACACGCTGCATGGAGAACCATCTTCCCTCCTCTGTCTGACAGAAACACATCGCCGGATCCGAGCCGGCGGAAACACTACGCAAACCCAGACCAGGTGAGGGTCACCTTACAAAACAGACAGCCTGCACTTTTCAGAAGTACCAAGGTTTTGGAGAACACAGGACGACGGAGGATCTATGCCAGGCTGAATGGCTGCATTCCAGACATGCTTTCTGCTGCTTTAAAGAACATTAGCGGGACCACCCACAAACTTGGGGTAAGATCTGTAAACTAGACACTGTACGGCACTGGGGTCCTGATTTAGATAACCTTGCTGCAGCTCCGTAAGATGGTGCCCTTTGCTTCTAGGGATCACACACGGAAGCATCTACGCCTAACAGCGCATCGTTGAAGAGCTTCCTGTCACACGGTCCATATAATGATCTTGTATGTATAGCAGATAGAGCGATGGGTCTGAGCTAGGTGTACCCAAGTGCAGAATTTTCCAAAGCCCTTCTTGAGAAAAGTTTCAGAATGTTCTGTGCAATATGAAACATGAGGTTTAAGAACATTCAAAATCAGACTTCTCTATGACTTATGAATATACATTACTTATTACGAAACTATAATAGGTCAGGAATGATATTGATTTCAGCATGGTTGTTATTTCTGGGAATGGAAGGTGAGTATAAGGAGGGTTTTAGAAATATAGGGAATATTTCATTTTATGATAAATAATCTGAAAACAGTACGATGGAATGTGAAGATTTATTAGTCTGCATGGTGGGGATATATGTGTGCGTTAACTTAATCTCTGTCCTTTTCCTTGTGTTTGGAATGTTTCCTCATAAAGTAAAGTAATCCAAAGTAAGAGCAGGGCCTCCTTTGGCCCTTGCCCGTTTCTCACCCCTGGGCTAGCCCTGTGTTCCCAGCTGGTCGGCCGGTGGGGTGAGATTGGAGGGGGCGGCCAACCTCCTCTGTGCCCGCGGGGCTCCTGGGATTCGGGACTTCAAGTGCTCACGCCAGAGAGCTCCGGGAACGTCACCTGGATCATGGGGGGTGGAAAGAGAGACTCATTGTCTGTGCCCTGTCCCTCCTCCCCACTCCAGAGGGTCTTAGGCTGGCCGTGACCTTTCGCCAGACCCCAGCTCCACCAGGCAGGCCCTCCACATCCCCACCTTTCCTATCACTTTGCCCTCCTCACCTCATTAGACCTGCTAGGTGGACCTAACGCAGGCCACCTCCCCATCTTAAATCCGGCAGCACCTGACCAGCTGCATTTTTAAGCTCCCCTTGGGTTGTCCAGCATGTGGATGGCGTCTTCTCCCTGCTTCCTGCCGGGACATCGGCACGCACCTCCCCCTTCCTGCCCCAGTGGTCTCAGTGGGGAGGTCCCACCTGCCACCTTTGTGGTCTCTGGGTTTCATGCTGCTTCTGTGCATACCCTCTGCCTGGCCTTCAGCCCATCCCCCCGGTGGGTGGGACCACCCCTCGCCCAAGGCCCTACACCCCTGCTCTTGGCTAAGGGTCACACCTGCAGGGCACACCTTGCAGCTTTTCTGTGAGGGACACGCCTTCATTTCCCCAAATGAGCAGGGAGCAGTGCTCAGGGTCCAGATACCTCCCGGGCATGCTGGGTGGGAGACATCCCTGAGCTTTGTCACATGCGGCTTTCTTTCCTACATTTCAGATTGTGTTGATAAACTGTGTCCCCATCCTGACAGTGCTGAGGGGTTTCTGGATGTTGCAGCTTCTCTGAGTTGGGGATGAAAACTGTGTTCATTACCTGCTGTCAAGAATGATCGTCTCGCACAGAACACAGGGCTTGCTCAGGTGGGTTATGGTGCGCACCATTACAAAGAACAGAAATTGCAGCTTGAGCAGTTTTATGGAAACCACTCATTAAAGTGCAGTAAATATTTCTATTCTGAGCATTTCATTTGTCTGAGGGTAGTTGACATTCATTTATGACCCAGGGAGCCCATATTTCAATTTTATCAGGCTTAATAGGTTGTAAACTAAGAACAGCAAATCTAATGTTACATAAAATTACTAGAAATGGGCCAAACAGGTGAGTAATTGGCATCTGAATGACTCTGAACTATCAACTTTTGTATAGAATAATGTATTTTGGCTATTTCTATGTGAGGTTAGCCACAGTTGGATTTGCTCAAAAGACATCTGCTTAATAGTGTCATTTCCTTAATTAGAATAGGTGGCTAGAAACCCATTTTCATATAATGAAATGCAGGGGGTTCAAAATAAATTTTATTAAAACAACTGTGATTTCTTTCTTTCTTAAAAATTTTTTATTGTTATGTTAATCACCATACATTATATCATTAGTTTTAGATGTAGTGTTCCATGATTCATTGTTTGCGTATAACACCCAGTGCTCCATGCAGTACGTGCCGTCTTTAATACCTATCACCAGGCCAACCCATCCTCCCACCCCCCTCCCCTCTAGAACCCTCATTTTGTTTTTCAGAGTCCATCGTCTCTCATGGTTCATCTCCCCCTCCAATTTCCCCCCCTTCATTCTTCCCCTCCTGCTATCTTCTTTTTTTTTTTTCCCCTTAACATATATTGCATTATTTGTTTCAGAGGTACAGATTAGTGATTCAACAGTCTTGGACAATTCACAGCGCTCACCATAGCACATACCCTCCCCAATGTCTATCACCCAGCCACCCCATCCCTCCCACCCCACCCCCCACTCCAGCAACCCTCAGTTTGTTTCCTGATATTAAGAATTCTTTGTATCAGTGAGGTCATATGATACATGTCTTTCTCTGATTGACTTACTTCGCTCAGCATAACACCCTCAAGTTCCATCTACATCATTACAAATGGCAAGATCTCATTCCTTTTGATGGCTGCATAATATTCCATTGTATATATATACCACTTCTTCTTTATCCATTCATCTATCGATGGACATCTTGGCTCTTTCCACAGTTTGGCTATTGTGGACATTGCTACTATAAACATCGGGGTACACATACCCCTTCAGATCACTACATTTGTATCTTTGGGGTAAATACCCAGTAGTGCAATTGCAGGATCATATGGTAGCTCTATTTTCAACTTTTTGAGGAACCTCCATACTGTTCTCCAGAGTGGCTGCACCAGCTTGCATTCCCACCAACAGTGTGGGAGGGTTCCCCTTTCTCCGCATCCTTGCCAACATCTGTTGTTTCCTGACTTGTTAATTTTAGCCATTCTGACTGGTGTGAGGTGGTATCTCATTGAGGTTTTGATTTGGATTTCCCTGATGCCAAGCGATGTTGAGCACTTTTTCATGTGTCTGTTGGCCATTTGGATGTCTTCTTTGGAAAAATGTCTGTTAATGTCTTCTGCCCATTTCTTGACTGGATTCTTTGTTCTTTTGGTGTTGAGTTTGATGAGTTCTTTATAGATTTTGGATACTAGCGCTTTATCTGATATGTCATTTGCAAATATCTTCTCCCATTCTGTCGGTCGTCTTTTGGTTTTGTTGACTGTTTCTTTTGCTGTGCAAAAGCTTTTTATCTTGATGAAGTCCCAATAGTTCATTTTTGCCCTTGCTTCCCTTCCCTTTGGCGATGTTTCTAGGAAGACTTTGCTGCGGCTGAGGTCGAAGAGGTTGCTGCCTGTGTTCTCCTTTAGGATTTTGATGGACTCCTGTCTCACATTGAGGTCTTTCAACCATTTGGAGTCTATTTTTGTGTGTGGTGTAAGGAAATGGTCCAGTTTCATTCTTCTGCATGTGGCTATCCAATTTTCCCAACATCATTTGTTGAAGAGACTGTCTTGTTTCCATTGGACATTCTTTCCTGCTTTGTTGAAGATGAGTTGACCATAGAGTTGAGGGTCCATTTCTGGGCTCTCTATTCTGTTCCATTGATCGATGTGTCTGTTTTTGTGCCAGTACCATACTGTCTTGATGATGACAGCTTTGTAATAGAGCTGGAAGTCCGGAATTGTGATGCCGCCAGCTTTTCTTTTCTTTTCAACATTCCTCTGGCTATTCGGGGTCTTTTCTGGTTCCATACAAATTTTAGGATTATTTGTTCCATTTCTTTGAAAAAAGTGGATGTTATTTTGATGGGGATTGCATTGAATGTGTAGATTGCTCTAGGTAGCATTGACATCTTCACAATATTTGTTCTTCCAATCCATGAGCATGGAACGTTTTTCCATTTCTTTGTGTCTTCCTCAATCTGTTTCATGGGCATTTTATAGTTTTCTGAGTACAGATCCGTTGCCTCTTTGGTTAGATTTATTCCTAGGTATCTTATGGTTTTGGGTGCAATTGTAAATGGGATTGACTCCTTAATTTCTCTTTCTTCTGTCTTGTTGTTGGTGTATAGGAATGCCACTGACTTCTGTGCATTGATTTTATATCCTGCCACTTTACTGAATTCCTGTATGAGTTCTAGCAGTTTTGGGGTGGAGTCTTCGGGGTTTTCCACATAAAGTATCATATCATCTGCAAAGAGTGAGAGTTTGACTTCTTCTTTGCCGATTTGGATGCCTTTGATTTCTTTTTGATGTCTGATTGCTGTGGCTAGGACTTCTAACACTATGTTGAATAGCAGTGGTGATAGTGGACATCCCTGCCGCGTTCCTGATCTTAGGGGGAAAGCTCTCAGTTTTTCCCCATTGAGAATGATATTTGCTGTAGGTTTTTCATAGATGGCTTTTATGATATTGAGGTATGTTCCCTCTATCCCTATACTCTGAAGAGTTTGATCAAGAAAGGATGCTGCACTTTGTCAAATGCTTTTTCTGCATCTATTGAGAGGATCATATGATTCTTGTTCTTTCTTTTGTTAATGTATTGTATCACGTTGATTGATTTGCGGATGTTGAACCAACCTTGCAGCCCAGGGATAAATCCCACTTGGTCGTGGTGAATAATCCTTTTAATGTACTGTCGGATCCTATTGGCTAGTATTTTGGTGAGAATTTTTGCATCCATGTTCATCAGAGATATTGGTCTGTAATTCTCCTTTTTGATGGGGTCTTTGTCTGGTTTTGGGATCAAGGTAATGCTGGCCTCATAAAATGAGTTTGGAAGTTTTCCTTCCATTTCTATTTTTTGGAACAGTTTCAGAAGAATAGGTATTAATTCTTCTTTAAATGTTTGGTAGAATTCCCCTGGGAAGCCATCTGGCCCTGGGCTCTTGTTGGGAGATTTTTGATGACTGCTTCAATTTCCTTAGTGTTATAGGTCTGTTTAGGTTTTCTATTTCTTCCTGGTTCAGTTTTGGTAGTTGATACATCTCTAGGAATGCATCCATTTCTTCCAGGTTATCTAATTTGCTGGCATAGAGTTGCTCATAATATGTTCTTATAATCGTTTGCATTTCTTTGGCGTTGGTTGTGATGTCTCCTCTTTCATTCATGATTTTGTTGATTTGGGTCATTTCTCTTTTCTTTTTGCTAAGTGTGGCCAGGGGTTTATCAATCTTGTTAATTCTTTCAAAGAACCAGCTCCTAGTTTCGTTGATCTGTTCTACTGTTCTTTTGGTTTCTATTTCATTGCCTTCTGCTCTGATCTTTATTATTTCTCTTCTCCTGCTGGGTTTAGGCTTTATTTGCTGTTTTTTCTCTAGCTCTTTTAGGTGTAGGGTTAGGTTGTGTATTTGAGACCTTTCTTGTTTCTTGAGAAAGGCTTATATTGCTATATACTTTCCTCTTAGGACTGCCTTTGTTGCATCCCAAAGGTTTTGAACAGTTGTGTTTTCATTATCATTGGTTTCCATGAATTTTTTAAATTCTTCTTTAATTTCCTGGTTGACCCATTCATTCTTTAGTAGGATGCTCTTTAGCCTCCACGTATTTGAGTTCTTTCCAACTTTCTTCTTGTGATTGAGTTCTAGTTTCAAAGCATTGTGGTCTGAAAATAGGCAGGGAATATCCCAGTCTTTTGGTACCAGTTGAGACCTGATTTGTGATCTAGGATGTGATCTATTCTGGAGAATGTTCCATGGGCACTAGAGAAGAATGTGTATTCCATGTTGGGATGGAATGTTCTGAATATGTCTGTGAAGTCCATTTGGTCCAGTGTGTCATTTAAAGTCTTTATTTCCTTGTTGATCTTTTGCTTAGATGATCTGTCCATTTAGTGAGGGGGGTGTTAAAGTCCACCCCATTTCAGTGAGGGGTTGTTAAAGTCCCCCACTATTACTGTATTGTTGTTGACGTGTTTTTGCTTTTGTTATTAATTGCCTGATATTATTGGCCACTCCCATTTTAGGGGCATAGATATTTACAATTGTTAGATCTTCTTGTTGGATAGACCTTTAAGTAGGATATAGTGTCCTTCCTCATCTCTTATTACAGTCTTTGGTTTAAAATCTAATTTGTCTGATGTAAGGATTGCCATCCCAGCTTTCTTTTGATGTCCATTAGCATGGCAAATGGTTTTCCACCCCCTCACTTTCAATCTGGAGGTGTCTTTGGGTCTAAAATGAGTCTCTTGCAGACAGCATATCAATGGCTCTTGTTTTTTAATCCGATCTGATAGCCTGTGTCTTTTGATTGGGGCATTTAGCCCATTTACATTCAGGGTAACTATTGAAAGATATGAATTTAGTGCCATTGTATTGCCTGTAAGGTGACTGTTACTGTATATTGTCTGTGTTCCTTTCTGGTCTATGTTGTTTTTAGGCTCTCTCTTTGCTTAGAGGCCTCCTTTCAATGTTTCTTGTAGGGCTGGTTTTGTGTTTGCAAATTCCTTTAGTTTTTTTTTGTCCTGGAAGACTTTTTAAAGAATTTTTTTATTGTTATGTTAATCACCATACATTACATCATTAGTTTTTGATGTAGTGTTCCATGATTCATTGTTTGTGCCTAACACTGTCCTGGAAGATTTTTTCTCTCCTTCTATTTTCGATGACAGCCTAGCTGGATATAATATTCTTGGCTGCATATTTTTCTCGTTTAGTGCTCTGAATATATCATGCCAGTCCTTTCTGGCCTGCCAGGTCTCTGTGGATAGGTCTGTTGCCAATCTAATGTTTCTACCATTATAGGTTACATATCTCTTCCCCCGAGCTGCTTTCACAATTTTCTCTTTGTCTCTGAGACTCGTAAGTTTTACTATTAGATGTCAGGGTGTTGATCTATTTTTATTGATTTTGAGAGGGGTTCTCTGTGACTCCTGGATTTTGATGCCTGTTTCCTTCCCCAAATTAAGGAAGTTCTCTGCTATAATTTGCTCCAATATACCTTCTGCCCCTCTCTCTCTTTCTTCCTCTTCTGGGATCCCAATTATTCTAATGTTGTTTCGTCTTATGGTATCGCTTATCTCTCAAATTCTGCCCTCGTGATCCAGTAGTTGTTTATCTCTCTTTTTCTCAGCTTCTTTATTTTCCATCATTTGGTCTTCTATATCACTGATTCCCTCTTCTGCCTCATTTATCCTAGCAGTTAGTGCCCCCATTTTTATTGCACCTCATTAATAGCCTTTTTGATTTCGACTTGGTTAGATTTTAATTCTTTTATTTCTCCAGAAAGGGTTTCTCTAATAACTTCCACGCTTTTTTCAAGCCCAGCTAGTATCTTTAAAGTGATGATTCTGAACTCTAGATCCAACATCGTACTAATGTTTGTATTGAGTAGGTCCCTGGCAATCGGTACTACCTCTCGTTTTTTTGTTGAGGTGATTTTTTCCATCTTGTCATTTTGTCCAGAGGAGAATAGGTGAATGAGAGAACAAAATGCTAACAGGGTAACAACGTCCCCCCTAAAATATACACTAAACAAATCAGAAGAGACCTGAAACCAGGGGGAAAGAAAGGGAAAGAAAGAAAAAAGAAAAAGAAAAAGATAAAAACAAACAAACAAACAAAAAACAAACAAACAAAAACAGAATATGATCTAATATGATCAGGCTGGTATATAGATCAGTGCCACACACTAGATTTTGGGCGTATTTTGGTCTCTTAGAAGAAAGTGCCTCCCAAAATTTTAAAGAAAGAAAAACTTATATATGTACAAAAATAAGGGTTAATATGATGATGGGATGGAGTATGACTGTAAAGATGAAAATTATAAAAGATTTTATAAAAGGAATTGATAAGAAGTTGTTTGAAAAAAGAAAGAAGAGGATTTAAAAAAAAGGCAAAGAATGTGATCAGGCAGGAGACTAGAACAAAGCCATACACTAGAGATTTAGGGTATATTTTGATCTGTTAGAAGAAACTGTATCTCAAAATTTTAAAGAGAGAACAATTTATATATATACGCCAAAAATAAGGGTAACTACTATGAAGGGATAGAATATGACTCTAAAAATGAAAAATAAAAATGTTTTTTAAAAAAGGGATTGATAAGATGTTGGTTGAAAAAGGGAAAAATAAAAATAAAAAAAAAAAAGACAGTTAAAACAAATTAACTTTGAAAGACTACAGAATCATGGTAAAAAAGCCATGAATTCTATGTGCAGTATTCCCCTAGCACTGGAGTTCTGCCGTTCTCATTGATCGGTAAACTTGATCTTGGCTGGCTGTTCTCGCTGATCTTCTGGGGGAGGGGCCTGTTGCCGTGGTTCCCAAATGTCTTTGCCGGAGGCGGAATTGCCCTGCCCTTGCGTGTCTGGGCTAAGTAATCCGCTCGGGTTTGCTCTTGGGAGCTTTTGTTCCCTGCAAGCTCTCCATACAGCTTTGGAGGACGGGAGTGAAAATGGGGGCCTCCCAATCTCCACCCTGGAGGAGCCGAGAACTCGGGCCCTGCTCCTCAGTGCGCCCCCAGAGAAAAGCAGTCAGTCACTCCCGTCTCCCCGGTCTCTGGCCACACTCCGTGCTCACCCGGCCTGTGACCGTGCGTTTCTATCTCTGGCACCCGACCCCGGGTGGAGTCTCCAAACCCAGCAGATCCCTGTGGTGCGCTCCCGCGCCACTCATCCCGGGGGAGGAAGGGAGTCTCCCTGGATCTGCCGCTTGTTGGGTCCCTGCTGGAAGAGCAGTAGCCCGACTGTGCCGCGGATCACGGTTTATGGCAACCCTGAGCTGAGAGCCCGTGCCTCGGCTCCATCTCTGCATCCTGCTTCCCTGCTCTGATCCCTGGGAGCTCTGCCGCACTCAGGCACCCCCGGTCTTTCTGTGACCCCGAGGGTCCTGAGACCACACTGTCCCGGAGGGTTCCACCCTCCGCTTAGCCACCAGAGTGACGTCCCTCAGCGGAACCGACTTCTAAATGTTCCGATTTTGTGCTCCGTGGCTCTATCACTTGCCAGAAGCGTCCGACGGATGCCCCTCCCCCGCCGTCTATCCTCCCGAATATCGCCTCGGATTCACTTCTCCGCACGTCCTACCTTCCAGAAAGTGGTCGCTTTTCTGATGAGAGAGTTGTTGCTATTCCTTTCTTCGATCTCCTGTTGAGTTTGTAGGTGTTCAGAATGGTTTGATCCCCATCCAGCTGGATTCCTGAGACCAGACGAAATCCAGGTCTCCTACTCCTTCGCCATCTTGCTCCACCCCCCAACAGCTGTGATTTCTTAAGTTCAGCATGAGAAAGGTCTGTAGGAAATAAAAGAAGGATTCAATTTGATAATGTGATTGTAAAAGAGTTTTCAGGGTATAAACCTTGTTTTTCAAAGTCATGATTTTGACAGACCCACTGCTGAAGATGCCTTTATATAAATATACGTATAAACATGCAATTACCTGCTATTATGATCCTATTAAAATGTGCTAGTTGTCAATTTAGTAGACATTCCTTCTTGTCAGAACTGGAAACTCAGAAAGTGGGCTGTAAACTCACTCTTGGGGGAGCATGAACTCTCTTGGTGTGCGGCTGTCCCATGTGGCCTGGGCCCCACGTCTGCACCGAGCTCGTGGTCTGTCCATCAGGGCAGGGCGGCCACCACGGGCACAGCCTACTGGTTGGACAGGTTTCATTTTTACTTTCATTGTCCCTGTTGTCACTTGCAATGTATGTAAGTTTTGAAAATTTGCCACACTCTATAGTGTGATGGCAGTGCATTCGAGAGTTAACACGGTTCCATGTTTCAAACAGGATGGTGGGGCTGGAAGCTCCCATTGCTCGTTCACCCCCAGGAACATTAAGTGAGCAGCAGCAGATTGGAGATAGCGGCTCGGCCGCAGCTCTGGAAACAGTCAAGTGTAGGCACCACTGGGTGATTGTCGAGTCGAGAAAAGGCCACACCCAAAATGGCAGGATGTTTTGTGACCTTTTGCTTGCTCTTGCCTAACCACCTCCCCCGTGCGCCATGGTATCGTAGGGGGGAAGCCCTGGGCTCTCCGCATAGGGCAGAGGAAAGGAGGGGAAGTGGGATGGGCCGCCTGCGGGGCTGGTTTGTGTTTTCTGACTTGGAGCCGAGTAGGGAATGGCGGCATGGTTTGGATCTCAGGCCGGAAGCCACTGAAGGCAGTGGTGGAGCCACGGCCCGTGGAAGACTTGCAGAAGCCTGGGGGTGAGAGGTGACAGGCCGTGGAATGCAACAGAACATATGAGGCTCTGAGGAGAAGCAGTGGAGAGACCCTTGGGGGGAGTTAAGACACCTAAAAGCAGTCATGTTGGCAGGGGAATTGGGAAAAAAGCAGATGTACCTGCTTGTGGGGGACACACACCCAGAAAAGGACTGAGAAGACCTTCAGCCTTCTGGGATCATTAGGACAGGTCTTCCCACGCACAGTCAGACAAGGACTGGGACAGATGGATGTTTTATCAAATGGCCAATTTTTAACAAAAGATTACAAGGCATACAAGGAAACAGGGAAACATGGTCCATTCAAAGGAATAAAATGTATCTCCAGAACTGACCCTAAGGAAACATATGCTTCAAATTTGCTTATTAAACAAAGCCTTTGAATATCTCCCTTATGTATAGTCCTAGAGTTAAAGGAAAGCACAAATCAGGAAAACAATATATGAACAAAATGAGAATATCAAAAAAGAGACATTATAGAAAAGGGACCGAACAGAAATTCCTGAGCTGAAAAACACAGATTCAGACCCACATGTGCATGGTTAACTGACAGATGTGTGGAGGCAATCAGTGAGAGAGGGTGATCTTTTCCACAAACGATGCTGGAATAGTTGGCTGTCCATGTGCAAGAAGAAAAATTAACTTCAATCCGTATCACACATCAAAGACAAAAATTAACTCCAAATGGATCATAGATCTAATTGTAAAACCTAAAACCATAAAACTTCTAGAAGAAAACATAGAAGGGAACCTTTATAATCTTAGGTTATGCCAAAATTTCTAAGATTTGACAGCAAATAGACAATCCATAAAAGAAAAAAAGACAAATTGCACCATATCATACTTAATAACCCTGCTGTTTGGGATGCACTGTTAAGACAATGAAAAGACAAATGACAGACTGGAGAGAGTATCTTCAAAATCACATGTCTGAAAAAGGATTTGTACACAGAATATACAAAACTCAAAATGAAATAATAAGAAAACAACTCAATTTGGAAAGGGCAAGAAAATTGACCATACACTTCACAAAGATGATATGTAGATGGCAATAAGCACATGAAAAGATTTTCTCTCTCTCTCACACACATACACATTAGTATAACACAATATTTCAAAATGAGCCTATTTTCATGGAAAGGTAGAGCCAAAACCTACAATAGATATATGAAGGATAAAGAGAAGGGAATCAAAGCAAAGCACTACAGAAAATCATCAATTCACAAAAACGACAGCAACAGACAGAGGAACGAGGCCATTACAAAATGACCAGAAACAGTTAATAAGCCAGCAGTAGTAATTATCCTTCAATATCCTTGCCCATCAATAATTACTTTAAATGGGAATGAATTAAATTCTCCCATCTTTTGGCCTGGAGTGGCTGGATAGTTGAAAAAAAAGCTTGAAATATATGCTGTAAGAAACTCATTTCAGCTCAGAGGACACACATGGGCTCAAAGTGAAGGGGTGGAAAGAGATATTCCATGAAAATGGAAACCAACGGAGAGTCGTGGTAACTATACTTACAACAGACAGAATAGACTTTTAAGTCAAAACTGTAACGAGAGATAAAGAAGGTCATTATGTAATAATCAAGGAGTCACTTCATCAGGAGGATATAACAATTATAAATATCTATGCACCCAACATCGGAGCACCTAAATACAGAAAGCAAATACTAGCAGATCTGAAGGGAGAAATAGCAAGACAGGAATAGCAGGGACTTCAATACCCACTCTCAATAAAGGATAGGTCACCCAGACAGAAAATCAATAAGGAAACATTGGACCATATCTTAGACCAATGGACCCACAGACATGCACGGAACATTCCATCCAACAGCGGCAGATACACATTCTTCTCAAGCACACAGAACGATCTCTGGGATAGATCGTATATTAGGCCACCGAACAGGCCTTAGCAATTGTAAGAAGACTGAAATCATACCAAATATCTTCCCTGACCGCAATGGTGTGAGACTAGAAACTGGTAACAAGAGAAAATAGGAAAATTCACAAATATGTGGCAATTAAACAGCACATTCCTGAACACTTCCTTGAATTGGGTCAAAGAAGGAATCAAAAGGGAAATCCAGAAACATCCTCGGGGTGATAAGTTCTGTCTGTCTAAAGAATGAACGTGAGGGAAGCCCAGCACCAGGCGGTGGCCCGAGCTGGGCCTCCAGCTCTTGATGGACAGAGGCCTCTGGGATCTGGGAGAGAGAGGGGATGAAGCCAGGACAGTCCCTCCTGTGGGGAGCGGGGCTAGGAGCTGTGGCAGTGCATGGGGTCTGGGGGACCCGTCATGTAGGCAGGAGCTGGGAGCCCCCTTGGTGAGTGCTGCCGGCCCGGCTGAGGGGGCAGGGGCCTCATGGGGCCTCTGAGGGCAGGCGGTGAAATGCATCCCTTCTCTCATCAGCAGCTCAGGCCCGCGTTGTCCCCACCCTGGGAGAGGGCTACCCAGGCTCAGACCATCTGGCCTTCCCCAGGGCCAAATGCAGGCATTCTTTGGGGAAGGCATGGCCGGGGTGCAGGGTCTGTAGAGGCAGGAGGCGTCCAGGTGATGGGCCTCTCTGCAGGCCATGCCGGGCATGTCGGCTCACCCCACAGCAGACTCGCTCAGCGTCTGCGGGGCATGCCCTCCCCTGGCTGGGCCATGAGAGCGGGCACCTCCGAGGGCATCGAGTCCTCGCCAGGCTCACCCGCTGCCTGCTAGCAGCGTCCCCTTCAGGACCAAGGGAGGCGCGTGTCAAACGTGGTTCTCCACCCCCAGGAAGTGAGATTCTATCTATCTGGATCGAGGCCCCAGTTCTCGTGACTTTGCTCGCAGAGGAGGCTCCATCTGCCAGGTCTGCGCAGCAAAGCCTGCCCCTACCCAGAAAAGGATCAGTGGGTGGGGGCCGCGGCCGGCGGCGGGGGACAGATGGGCCCTGGTCCACCGGAGGCCGTTTCCAACCATTGACTTCCAGAGGACAAAGACCGGAACGCCTTCCCAGTGTGAACAGGCCGGGCAGAGAGAACTTACCGTATTCATGCGGAGTTGAATTAATCAGACATTTGCTGAAAGCTCGAGCAGCAGAGAGGTCCTTTATAATGAGATGTTACTGTATCTCATTTAAGGAAATACGAAACAGCAATTCAGAGGCCTATTCTCCATGTGCTCAGAGCACCAGATACTCAGCTTTGCAGCAAAAAGGCAAAAATGGGCTTTCACAACAACCAACTTCAATCACACAGGTAATTAACCCAACAGGCGGGTTGTCTGCATAAGCCTTAGAACGGGGGTCTCGCACCGAATGCGGTGATATTCAGTAGCCAGCAGCTGTGGATCAGCGAGCTTCGACGTTCATGGGATTTAGAGTTTTATGAGTGACAGAAATGGCCATATGGAGTTTATACGAAGAGAAGCTCTCTGTTTCCACAGTTCATATTTTGGACGTGTGCCATATTTACATAAGAAATTACATTTGGGTCTTATTTGCATATCACGTTGACAAAATGCTGTTTCTGAGAGCGGCGGCCAAGTCAGCAGCCGGAGACATGGGGCTCGCCAGCTGCCTTCCGAGTAGACTCGACTGTGAGCACCCACTCTCAGCAATTCCGCCTCAAACCTCAACCCACTGCTCAAGCGTCCACACAAGCAGTTAGGTTAAAGTGTTTGACCAAAGGTCTGCAGTCCCTGTTGTCTGGATGGGATGGTTTACAGAAAGCCGCTCACGCACGGGGCTGGGTCTGTCGGATCGAATAGAGAACGAACGTGCAGAGTGCTCTCAGAACCAGATATTTGGGCCACTTTTGTGTGCTTTTCTTCTTGGCATTCTAAGAAGCATCCAGGACCTTCCAAAGACGCAGGCCCAGTGTGGGAGGAGAGGGGACCCTGGCCTTGTTCGTGGTGGGTGGGATCTGCCAAGGGCCATCGCATGGAAAACTCCAAAAACCCATGGACAGAGGGTGAGGATAGAAGCCACGGATTCCCCACAAAGGTTCTGCAGCCACCCACTGAGGGGAGCCAGGAGGCTGGCTGCTTCTCTCTCATCAGAGCGGAAGGGAGACCCTCCCTTTCTCTCTGCATCCCCTGCATCCTGGGGGCTCCCTCCCTAGGCCCCAGGAGAATGAGCTTCCCACCCATGGAGACCTTGAGCTGGTGGTGCCTTGGGCCACTGTGTGTCAAGTGCAAGAAGAGGAACGCAGAGTTATCCTGCTCGGCCAGTGCTTGTTCTTACACTGTGCACCCCACACCTGAGCGAGGTGCGGGGACCCTCCCCCACGGGTGCAGGGGTGGGGAGCCCCAGGGCAGAGCCCCGGCAGCCCCGGCCTGAGCAGCCAGGCACGGGTTCCAGGCCCTGGACCCGCAGCACCCTGCGGTGGATGGGGCAGAGCAGGACAGGGACCTGGCTGACGGAATCCTGTCAGACACAGGGCAGGAGGGGAGCCAGACCAGAAAGTGCCCAGAGCTCCGTCAGGGGGCTGCATCCTCAGACTCAAGCCCCCAGCCCCTCAGAGAACAGTCCGGGGTCTGAGGCCAACGGACACCTCTCCCTCCCTCCCGCCCTCCGAGGTCTGGGCGGGCCCTGGCTCTGTGCGGGCTGCTGAGTCTGCATGAGGCGGTGTTGTCATGTCTTCCTCTGTGTCATCGAGGGTACTGGTGACTCAGGCCTGCAGGAGGCTCTCTGAGCCAGCCCCCCACCCCTCACCCCTGCCAGGCACATGCCCCTTGAAGGCAGGGGTGTTCCTGCAGGGTTCGCCCCGCGGTGTCCGGCTGGGTGTGTGCGTGGATCAGTGTCTATCAGAAGGAGGAATGATGACGACACTGGGCTCGCTGCCTTCCCGGGTGTCCTGGGCGCTGGGCCCCTGGCCAACTGCTCCCCACCGGCTCTCCCCGTCCTGCAGCCCTTTCTTCAGCTGCCTCGAATCCCGCACACCTGCGGGTGGCTGAAGGCCTCTGCCCTCGGGTCTCCGTGGGCAAGCGCACCCTGCTCTTCACTCCCTGGGGTCCTGGCCAGCTTCTCTCTGTTTTTGGACTCAAAAAATCAGGTAACTGCTGCAACTCTGTCTCGGAAAACCCAATAACCAGCTATTTTTATAAATGACTGGGCTTGACAGGAAACAAGATTGAACTTCCTGTTTGATAAATCCCTTTTTCGACTGGTGTGAATTTTTCCCTTTGGGACTCTGAATAGGAACGGAGATACAGGAAAAGAAAACCTTTATTTCTTTGTGCAAAAAATGCTCCTGGAGTTTAACTGTGGTCAGGCAGCATTGCGTCCCTTGAGAATCCTGGAGGATTCAAGTCTGGCCCTGCTCCAGCGACACTCTCCCAGAGCGCTCTCCTTCTGGGGCCGCTCCACCCAGCTCCCCCAACTGCTCTGGCTGCACGGCCAGTGGGGTTGGCTCAGCCGCGTGTGCCTGACGCATGTCCAGCGCAGGCCCTGCGGACGGTGGGACCCCTGGGGACTCTGAAATGCTGAGCCCGGTGCGGGACTCGATCCCAGGACCCCGGGATCATGACCTGAGCCAAAGGCAGACGCTTCACCGACCGAGCCACCCAGGCTCCCTTGATCTTTGTGGGGTTTTCCTATTCCGCTCCACTGTTGGGCTGAGGCCACTTACTCAGCAGGCCTGTGTCCGTGCTTTTCGTCCCCACGTCCTGCTCATGGGTCGCCCGGTTTCCTTCTCACACCACCTGTGCGCTTCACTCGGCCTTCCCCCCGCCGTGGTCCCCTCTGCTCCCGGGCAGGGCTCTGGTTGGATGCTGCCCGTGGACTGTCCTCTCCAGGGTGGGCTCCTCTCCAGACTTGACCTCTGCTGCGTGCTTGAACCTGCTGCCCGGTCGCGGGATCTTGTCCAGGAAGGCGGGGCCCTCTCGGGGGCACCGCCTGATGCCAGCCAGCTGGGGGAAGGGCGGGATGTCGCCGTGAGCCAGTCCTGCAGCCCGGCGCTCTGCAGCGGCTGATGTTATCTGGACTCAGCACAGACCATGCTGCTTCTCACACATGGTCGTTGCTGCAGAGGCTCCCGGGCTGGGGACGGCACCAAGGGGACACGGCGGCGTGCGGGCTCCGTTCTGCCGCTCCCGGCCTCGGCAGGCCAACGCCGTCCCTGGCTCACCACTCACTGCTGGCCCCTCCTGGTTTTAGGTGGCCGGTGCTCCAGGGGCTCCCCTGTGCCTCCCCGGTCCGAGCCCACAGGCTGCCCCGACCCTGACTCCCACTAAATAGACTCATCACCAGTTTTGAAGGTCATGTAAATATAATCACGCAAGATGAACCCCTTTGTGCTCTTTGCTTCTCTTGCTCCATATGTTATTCCTGTGCGACCCTGTAGTATTTCATTGGATTAATACACTGTAATGTATTCATTGTTTGGTGGACCCCGTTTGGGCCGTGGGGAATAAAGGTGTTATCGCATTGACATTCCTGAGTTTGGTGTGCATGTCGGCTTCCGTCTCTTGGCTGGAGTAAAACTGCCGGGTCCTGGGACATGGGTGTGGCCAGCACTGGAAGTCGGACAGCGCAGCCCCTCCTGCACCCGCCTCTCGCCCCCCTGCCGCCGCCGCAGTGGGCCCCTCATGGCACATCTCTCTGTCTGGGGCAGGGTCACTTGCTCTCCTTGCAGCTGGGGGAAAGGCAGAGGCTGAGGCTGAGTTTGGGGCCCCACCCGTGAGCCTGTGCTTGGGGTCCTGTCCCCCACCAGAGTCGCCCTGGCTCCTTGCTTCCCCTGCTAACTTCTCAGCTCTGATATCGGGGCCTCCCTTCTGGTGCTACTCCCACACCATGTTGCCCGTCCTGCCCAAGTCCCCGTCACCCCGAGCCTGTTCCTGCCCCGTGGCCAGTCACACCTACAGAGGTGGGTTTGGAGGTCAGGGGTCACGGTCCCCGTCCCCACCCCTCGGTGTCGGGCCGCGGCTGGGCTTCGGCCCTGAGCCGTGGCTCCGGCCCTGTCCGTCCGAGTCCCCGCCACGCAGCAGTGCTGAGCGCTACCCTTAGCCACCCTCTCGGGAATGGCTGCTTAAAGCCTTTATTTATTTATGTTTAGTCTGGCTTAATACTTCAAGAGACTCCAGTAATCACCGAAACAAGAAGAAATGGTAATCGATTATTATTATTATTATTTAATCCAGTGTTTTTCAGAGCTGAGCACCAGGCTCCTTCCATGGAGCATCATGAAGACTCACAGGCCGAGGGGTGTCCGATGGGGGGAAGCCCCCTGGGTGGGAGCTGGGCGCCTGCAGGGATGGGCCCGGCTCTGTCGGGGTGCCGGGGCTCCCCCTCCGCTCACAGCCTCGTGGGAGGCGGCCGAGTCTGGCCAGCCCCACCTCTGGAAGCAACCCTGGAGGGAACCTGGAGGCGTTCAGGAGGAAGGAAGGGGAGAGGCTCCGGGCCTGGCTTCAGCATCTGCGGACGCAGCTCTGGATCTGGGGCTCGGCTGTGGCTTTGTGACTGCTTCTCCCCATTCTGACCGTACGTTTTTGGTGGGGGGCGGTCAGGGCGTGGGTTACACAAGGGACAGTAGAGGAAGGACACGTCCCCACGGGCTTCCCCAAAGGCCTCTTGGTCCTTTCAGTTCATGGCCCATTCACCTGTTTAATTCCGGAGCGTCCCCTGAGGGACGAGGTTAGAAGGCTCCGGGCTCTGCCGCTGGAGGCCACCACCTGCTGGACGGTCCCCCCTCTCCAGAGCCGGCCGCCGTCCACCTGCGGAGGTGCACGGGGCCCTGCCTTCCTGGCCTCCTTGCTGCCTTTGTCCTGGGCCGGGAGGGGCATCTGCAAGTCCACTGGACAGTTCTTCACTGGTTCCGTAAGAAATACGGATTGCAGGGTGGTGATTTTCTCCTGCCGGAAATGCACCTCCTGCGATCTGATGTGGACACGGTCTGTGCCCCGGGTGGGTGTGCGGAGGCCCCTGTTTCTGGCATCTTCCTGCTGAGCCAGGGTGGCCACCCGGGCTGAGGGCGGCAGGACGAGAACTCCGAGCCCCGAGTTTGCCGTTGCTCTAGTTGGCATGTGTGTCCTTCTGCTGGGTGTTGTCACAGGAAGGACAAGGCGGTGGCAGTGAGGACCAGGACGGACCCACGTCGGCAGAGGCAGGAGGACCTCCCCTGTTGGGTGGACGCCGTACAGCTTCTGGCTGCTGGAACCTCAAAGACTCAATGTTTATAAGCAGCAGGGAAAGAAAGACCAGAGAAAGAGCATCAGCTTCTGGTAATCCCAGAGAGGCTTGCTGAGGTACTTCTCCACCTTTGGTTAAAAATGAGAGACACAGAGACACAGAGAGACATTAAAGAAGGTAAGGGACGTGACCGTGGAGGTGAAGAACGTAGCCCCAGGCTCTTGTCGGAGGGAAGTAACAAAGTGAGTTGTCCTCCTTGCTTCTCTCCTGTGACCGACACTCGCACACGCACGCACACACACACACGTGCACACACGGACCGGCCTCCATCTCACTCGCGTGCATGAGACCTGTGGCCCCAGAGCACGCTCCATCTTCATACCATGAGTAGTGAGCTGGCCCGTCGCCGTGCCCCGTCCTGCTGCCCACGGACACGTCCAGTCCTCCTTCCCTGCACGCACGACGGGGTCACAGCCCACTCCCTTTCTCCTTAGAGTCAGGACAGCCGTGCCCTTTGCTCTGGCCGGCGGTGCACACAGACACGGGGCACCTGGGCAGGGGGCAGCATGCACAGGCCAGCGTGTGGCGCTCAGCGCTCTCCTCCCTGGCGTTGCGGGAGGCCGCTCGCTCCCATGAGGGGTTAACGGGAGACTGGGAGCCTCGGCCAGACCAGCCGCTGAGCAAACGTGTGCTGGGCCCGTGGGCCCTCGCTGGGCCCTCGCCGTGGCGGGGAGAGGACTCTC
The DNA here is from genome assembly GCF_011800145.1 of Mirounga leonina. NCBI lineage: Eukaryota > Metazoa > Chordata > Mammalia > Carnivora > Phocidae > Mirounga > Mirounga leonina. Next base: position 52,580,362 of record NW_023270265.1, on the reverse strand, counting down.
CGTGGAGCCGCTGGGTTTGGGGCCAGCAGCTGCTGACGGCCCAGGCCCCCGTCCCAGCCACGATGACACTTCTTGTTCCCCAAAGTGGACATGTGGCACTGGACCTGTGGCGGGAGACCCCTTTGCTTTCTCTTCAGAAAAGCTCCTTCCGAATCATCCGCCTCCCTCCAGCAGGCCTTCCTGAGAAAATGGGGCGGCGCCGCACCCACTGGGGCACCAACCGGGCCGTGGAAGACAAAGCACTGCGCTGACCCGGAAAAGCAGCCTGAGCTGCCGAGCAGAAAGCGGCCCAGCTCCCGGGGGAGCGTCTCTGCCCGCCTCATTCAAAGGGGGAAACCAGCACCTGCAAACCCACCTGCTGGGCCCCTGCCCCGGGAGCACGCCTGCCCCAACACCGCAGACCCACTGGGCCCTGGGAGCAACTGTCTACCATTGTCAGAGTTTTCCCGGTGTTTAAAACACTCCACATGCAGAATTGAGAGATTTAACCTTAACTATTTAAGTAAATGTATATTTTAAAGCCTTCTATCCCTAAGGCTTCAAGGAAGCTTCAGCGTATTTCTGACACTGGGGACACTGCAGATGCGTTGTATATTCCGTGCCCTAGTCCTTCTGGGCAGGTCTGTGGGGAGAAGCCAGGCAGGACCGGGTCTTTGTTCTGAGCTCACGGAGCTTGGAAGGAAGCCTCCCCTCCCCAGCATCTGTTTAAGCCTGTTTGGCTTTCAGCAGCTGCTGGGACAGGGATTACCCCTTCCTCTGGGAGCAATGCCCTTAAAGTAAGTCAGGTTGTCCCTGTGTGGGGCAGGAAGACGAGCCAGAGCCCCGGGAAGGGGCCTCAGGCTCGGTCCCTGGCCTCCTGTGTGTCCCCAGGGGACAGTCCGCTGAACTGAGTGGTGGGTAGACCTGAAGTCTCAAGTCCCTGTGGCCAGCCCAGAGGCCCTCCTGTGAAGGGCGGCATGGTGGGGCTCCCTCGGCGGGTGGCGCCCCGGGCAGGGTTAGCCTCGTTGAACCCCTCCTCCTGCACAGCCACCGAGCTCTGTGGCTCTGGGGCCTGGATGTTACCCTGTCCCTCTCTCGGGAGCCCCTCGGGGTCGGGGTGGCGTGTCTGTCCCTCACCACTCCCAGCAGGGCACATGGGGTCTGAACTGTGTGAAAAGCCCTTTCCAGCATGACACCCCAGGACAGAGGCCCCACCGTGGGCATTTAGTTCCCATGTCTGTGGTGTGTGGGTCTCTTCTTTGGCATCAGGCACTGTCAGCCAGCAGAAAGCTCAAAACTTTGGGCAATAAAACCCGTTTTCTTCGGGACTCACGCCGTTACCACCACACTCAAGCCTTTGCTGCCTGCGGCCATCTCACCACTCACGTACAGACCACGGATGGCTCTGTGATGGGGCTGGCCAATCCCACAGACTGCACTGGTCCCAGACGACCAAAGCACAACGCTCTCCCTCCATTCCATAGCACGGAATGGGTTTTTTGGTGACCATTGTTTAAAAATGGTCACCAAAAAACCCCACAAACACTAGGTTTTGTTGGTCTTAAGATATGGAATATCCCTCAGGAAGGAGAAGCTGGGAGACCTCCCTCATGGAGGAGAAGCTGGGAGACATCTCTCAGATGGGAGATGCATGCCTTCCTTCCATCCTCCCAGGGCTGAGGGGGTCTCTGGGATGGCCCCCTTCTTCCTCACCTAAAGGTCTGGCTGCCAGAGATGGAAGCAGGGCTCCTTCCCTCTCTGCACTTTTTTTTTGAATTGTGATTTTTGCTTCTCTTTCATATTTTATATCTTACCCGGACCCTCTCCTTGTCCTCCCTCCCAGAGCTCCAGCTGTTGGAGAGCAGTCATGGCCCTCCGGCTGGCGTGCTCCCAACGGGCTCGCCTGCAGTCTGGGGTGTCCTGTTCTTGGGGGTGTCACACATCACTTCCTCTGCTTCCTCATGCACAGGTGCCCACGCTCTGCCCACCCTGTTGCCCTTGGTCTTTTGGCGTCGTCCCTTTGGGGTTTGGTGTTCTGGAGGATGCCTAGCTTTTCTGCAGGCATTTTCCAGGGGCTGTTGCTTTGTCAGCTAGTTGACGTGCCTGTTTTTATGTGAGGATCTGGAGAGATGAAAGCACTGTGCTGCCACCACCTTTATCTGCCCCAAATCCTCCGCTAGTCTCACCTTCGTTAACATGAAGATGGACCAGCAGCTCAGGCCCTAACAGCCTGGTCCATTCTTTGTAACATTCTTCATCAGTCCCGCCTTTAACGGTCTCACCCTCCAGGGATGCTGTGCTACTCGACCCAGCATCTCCCTGGGGGCTGCAAAGGAGGAATTTTCTAATCCTATTGTCTGTTCCTTACTGATAAATTGGGTTCTTCTGAACAGGAGAGTGTTCCCTTATCCACTCTCGATGTCTTCAGAACATAATTTAGTCAGAAAGGCAGGATAAATGCTTCATTTCCGTCCATGTAGCCAGCTTCAGAGTCATGTTGGGCGCTAGCGACTGGCAATGCTCTGTCTGGCGAGTTCTGTTTTGTTTCTCTTCGCCCTCCCTTTTTTTGTTGGAGTCAAGACCATTGTCCCATCTTTGGCTATCTTTCAGATGGTTCCTGTACTCCTGTAAAACTTCTGCATTAGACGTTTTAGCTTCCTCAATTTCTGGCAGATTGGGATGTTCCAGGCTCATTTCCTGCCCTAAACCTGCAAGAAGCAACCACTTCTCCAAAGACTTCTCTGGTTCTCTTTAGCGGGAAATGATATTCAGAGACCTTAATTTAGGTGCCCACTGCACTAGTTTTCATTGTTTCTATGCCCTTTAAGGTAATCAAGCTGGAAAATACTACTTTTTTAAAAAAGAGTAAGAAGTCGAAAGTTTAATTTTATAAATACATTCATAGCATGACCTTTAAGACCTTTAAAGTATTCTCTTGCTCCTTTGCCCCTAGATATTATCTCTATGTATATCTATCTATCTATCTATCTATCTATCTATCTATCATCTATCTATCATCTATCTATCTAGATACATATATGTACAATGCAATGTATTTTCAGTATATATATGTGTGTGTGTGTATATATATGTATATATATATAATTTTTATTTATATATGTCTTTAATCTACTTAAGGTTTCAGTCTGAGTTCATTTCCAAGGGAAATGTGGGAGTCAGATGCTACCACAAAGAAGCCAGGGACCAACCATGCCTGTGATGGGGGTATTCTATGGGACAATAGACAGGGCAGTGAGTACAGAGAGGAGAGATGGAGCCTTTGATCATACACTCTGGGCTCCCATGCACTCTGGGCTTCCATTGGGTTTGGCCAATGGAAGGCATTTGTAGAAGATTCAGACAGGATGGGAGTGAGTCTGAATAGTGGTGTCCTGGATTGGTCTCATAGAAGTTTTTGTTTGGCTACTTCCCTCTACTAGACCTTCTGATCCTACCAAGTGGCCTTTCAAACTCTCTTCTCTTAGGGGTACTTTGTTGCAAGGACCTCTCTCTTTTAGTGCCAACCCCGGGATAATTCAGTGCCCTTATGATTTCCCTAGATCCTCCATGTCCTTTATTAAACTTATTAACTTGCCTGGTCTGAGTGTTCCATCTATTTTCCCTGTGTTGATACCGGGGTGAGATGACATGATGTCTACAATGTGCCTTTAAAATATCCCAGCATGAGCTCCTGTGCACACACAAGTAGACACATGCTAACTCGTTGGACATGGGGAATAAATGTAACACATATGTCAAATGGCTGTTGAGGTTGTTCACATGAAAATTTATTATACTCTCCATGATATTATTAATAAAAAGTCATTAGCAATCCAGCCCTTCCAAAAACCCAGAGAGTTCAAAGGACAAGATCTTTCAAAACTCAAGGGCAAATAGTTACCATGCTATTATATTATTTCAGGGTAAAAAGAAAATTCATTCTCTAGTTAATTTTAAAAATTCATCATAACACTGCACCCAAACCTGATTCATGGCCCCCCTAAAAGACCACTGTAGTTCGATACTGCTCATGAATCTTTAATGCAGAAATTCTACGTAAAATAGTAACACTTTGTTACGGGTTGAATGGTATTCTCTTCAAAAAGTATGCTGGAGTCCTAACCTCCAGTACCTTACATTGTGACCTTATTTGGAAATAGAGTCATTATAAATGTAATTGGTTAAGGTGAGGTCATACTGGGAGAAGGTGGGCCCTTAATCCAGTATGACTGGTGTCCTTAGAAGAAGGAGAACACACACGCACGCACATGTACAATGTCATATGAATACAGAGATGGAGGTTGCAGGTGCAGCCACAAACCAAAGAGAGCTTGGGGCACCAGAAGCTGGGAGAGGCAGGACGTCTTTGAGGAAGACTTCTCAGAGTCTCTGAAGGAAGCAGATGCTGCCAGCACCTTGATTTTGGACTTCTAGCTGCCAGAACCTAGATTACAAATTTCTGTTGTTTTAAGCCACCCAGTTTGTGGTAATTTGTTATAGCAGCTCTGGGAAACTAATACACACATCTAACAAGCATTTAATAAGATTAATAAGATACACAGAAGTATGGCTTATTTTAGGAATGAAAGGATGGTTTAATATTGGGAAATATATTAATATAATTTATCACATTAATTGTTCTGAGAAGAATGCACATAAAATCACCTTGATAATAGGGATTTGATTAAAGTTGCAGACGCTGTGCCCAGAGAAATGCACACATGCATCTGCCACACACAGACCATCCTGTGCTTGTCCACCTGGAAAGCCTGAGAACATCTGAAAAACTATGAGAACAAACATGAAAGACGAAGAATGACCAACGAAGAAATACACCCAGACCAGGGGCGTTTGTGAATGCCAAACATCAGGAACAGTCAGAAGGCATAATGAATAAAGTAACCTCATAACAGCACCAAACGTAAATTCCTGGAAGGAAACTTAAGCACTATGCAATCCCATATGAAGCAATCTATAAAATTTTACTGAAAGATATAAAATAAGACGAATGGATGGAAGGATTACTAACTGAATATTATAAAGATGCCACTTCTTTCCTAATTAATCTAAAAGTGCAATCTCTATCAAAATCCCTCAATGAGTCTAAAGGTTATCAAGATGAGTAAATGAACAAATAAAACATTTTTGATATTTTCATACTCTTGAGGGGAACTTGTTCTAGTAGGTACGGAGTCAAAATTAAGATGGGGTGTGACTAGGTCAGAGAGAGGACAGGAAATCAGTGAAACAGAACACAAAATCTCAGAGCACGGCAGGAGAGAATGCTGTCTATGCAAAGGTGGTACTTAAATTTGATGTAGGTTACCCCGTAGATGGGAGTGGGACCGCTGATGAAATTTGCAGGGGAAAAGGTAAATTCAATCCTCAGTGCAAAAAACAAAAACAAAAGATTTGGGTTGTTTCACTATTTAAGGAGAAAAACACATGAGTACATCAAAACATGAAGAATAAAAACAGGTGATTTTTCCCGACAGCAGTAGGTGGGAGGTAGGCCGGGAAGCAGAGGCAGGAGGGGGCGGTAGCTGAGGGCCTCCCGCTGTGTCACCCCTGGGTGGGCAGTCTCGGGAAAGGGACTCTGTTCCAGTTTTCTCATCTCTGAAATGGGATTACGGGGTTGTAGCAAAGATGAAATGAAATGACATGTAACTTGCTAAGAATAGAACATTTGAGAAACATGAGCTATGTTATTGTTGATGTGACAATGAAAGATTATGCACAACAAAACTACCCCAACACCACGGCCAAATGTGACAGGAACACTCATGTGGCCCATGCTAGGCACCATCTTGGCCACAGTGTTTGGAACATTTATGTGTTTGTTCCCTTCGTGGAGGCAGTCCCGTGGGGCCGCGCTACGCCCCAGCACGAGCAGGCGTGCACTGGACCATGTTTAGTGCACAGTAGACCCCGTACCTGACACACACTGGGGAGCCAGGCTGCCTGGGCTTGCTTCAGGACCCTGCTCCTGGCAGCTTTTCCATCTGTTCGTGGTGCTCTGGGAGCTCTTGGTGTACATATTTACACAACCTCCTTGTGCCTCTGGCTTTTCATCTACAAAGTGGGGCAATAATAGTACCTTATAGTAGGGCTGTTATGAGGATTAACTAAGTTAATATTTGCAAAGTGCTCAGAACTACAATGGGAATGCCGAAAACACTATGTAAGTATTTGGTGATTGGTAAATACCCCCAAATTTGCTTTTTCAAATTTTAATGTGGTTTTTCTCTTTTGCATTTCCAAGTATATGACTTTTGTTCTGTTGGACTCAAGTACTCATCTTTTTGGAGGGAGATTAGGATCTGACACAGAAGTAATGGGAAAAGAGAAAAAGAGCATAGACTAGGATGTTGCAAGGAGCAGTGGCTTTGAAAGCTACGCAGGAAGAAGTTTCACCAGCTCTCCAAGCCTCTGTGGCCCACTGTTGTCTAACTTTGGAGGATCCATGTGACAGTGCCCTCCTGTGCAGAGAGGGAAAGAGCCCTGCTTCCATCTCTGGTAGCCAGGCCTTTAGGTGAGGAAGAAGGGGGCCATCCCAGAGACCCCTCAGCCCTGAGAGGATGGAAGGAAGGCATGCATCTCCCATCTGAGGGATGTCTCTCAGCTTCTCCTCCATGAGGGATGTCTCCCAACTTCTCCTTCCTGAGGGTTGTCTCCCAGCTTCTCCTCCATGAAGGATGTCTCCCAGCTTTTTCTCCCTGAAGGATGTCTACCAGCTTCTCCTCCATGAGGGATGTCACCTAGCTTCTCCCCCCCTGAGGGATGTCTCCTAGCTTCTCCTCCATGAAGGATGTCTCCCAGCTTCTCCTCCCTGAGGGATGTCTCCCATCTTCTCCTTCCTGAGGGTTGTCTCCCAGGTTCTCCTCCATGAAGGATGTCTCCCAGCTTCTCCTCCATGAGGGATGTCACCCAGGTCCTCCCCCCCGAGGGATGTCTCCCAGCTTCTCCTCCACGAGGGATGTCACCCAGCTTCTCCTCTCTGAAGGAGTGGCAAGAAGAGCAGAAGATGCTTGGACTACCACAGTCTACATGGGACTCAGTGAGGAGCTGGCTCACAGGCTACCCCAAACCCATTTGGGTGCAGTTTCGACCACATGGCTATGGGAACTCCATGGTGGGGAAGGGAGACTTGGGGGTGGGCTCTGTCAGGTGCCCTGGGGTGCAGGAAATAGCTGAGTTTGTCGACATGCCCAGGACAGGGCAAAGCGGCTTTACATGCAGAGAGGGAGGCTGGGAGAAGCTGGGAGACATCCCTCAGGGAGGAGAAGCTGGGAGACACCCCTTGGGGAGGAGAAGCTGCAGACAGCCCAGGCTACAGCCAGTAGAGTTGCGGCCCTATCAGAAAGTGGTCAGATTCAGTGGGAGCCGGAGGGAGGCCAGGGCTGCCCTAGGGTCTGAATACACAGATGGATTGGATTGCATGTCACGGCAGCCTCAATCCTCACCTGACACCCCAGCAGGGCAAGTGGCCGCCCGGCAGGAGGCTGAGTCCTCCCTCCCCCGGGAGGATGTGCCCTTCACGCTGTACCCCACCAGACACCTGGACACTGGACATCTGGACACCAGACACTTGGACACCAGCTGGGAGTGAGGCCTGTCTGGGAGGGATGCGGCGGTGTTGCCTGATGTCCAGGACGGGGCTGTGGTTCGAGCCAGCGGAGTGACTTCATCTTTGCCTTCGTCTTATTATTTATTACCTTTTACTTTATTATTAGTTATCTATCCCCCTGCCAAGCAGACCAAGAGCAGATCCAGAATGGATAAAATAAGTAGGACACATTTTCTCTGAAACTCCAAGTTGCAGTGAGAAATTCTTCAAGCTCGTTCTGCAAATGATTAATATATTAACATAAAATCCCTTAATTAGAAGTAAGACAAAGCTTGTGCAGAGGTGGAGGCCCCTCGGGACACCAGGTGCTCCCTCCATGGGGCCCGGCCGTGGGTGCCCTTGGGAATCCAGTCCCAGCTACGGGGAAAGAGGAGACTCCCAATATACAAATGGGAATAGATGTTCTGATGTTGGTGCCTAAGCATGAGCAAGACATAAACGAACAGCTCTGCCATCAGGCGATTAATCATTCCATTAAAAAGAGGGCACAAAACTCCCAACTTAGAGACAACATAACTCCCTGGAATGGGGAAGAGAAAAGGAGGCTTGTAGGAATAAGGAAGCATACTCACCACCCAAGTGATCCAGTCCCAGAACTAAAACGTGTTGAGAAAGTAAACAGAAATAGAATGCGCATTAGTGTGGGAATGCCTGAGCTCGGGAGGAGGCATTAGGAAATCAGGAGTAAGAATTGTGGAAGGCGGGGAGGATGAACCAGATGGCGTGGGTCCTCAGAGAGCCCAGAAAATGGGGTGAGATTCGTATTCAAAGCTACAACATGAGGAGATCCCCACAAAGTGGAGAAAAGGGACATAGGGACTGAAAATGTTCGACATGAAAGCCTCGGTGGGGACACATCTGGTGGTCTGCGTGGGAGGCCGACACTCGGGGAGGCCCGCACCAGCCCACCGCCCACTTGTCTCCGGAGGATGGGGTCTTGGGTCATTTATTTTATTGGTGTACTTTCTGATTTTTTGGACAGTATCACTGGATTCCTTGTGCTGTGAAACGCTGTGAATACACAACCAGCCACCAGCACGACATCCAGTGGGCCTTGAACAGCCCGCGCAGTTGAAAACCCCGGGTATAACTCTCGACTCCCTGGAACTTACCTACTGATAGCCTGCTGTTGACCAGAAGCCTACCGATGACCTAAGCAGGTGATTCACACATATTCCTTTGTGTTCCATGTATTATATACCGAATTCTTACAATAAAGGAAGCTGAGAAAAGGTTATTGAGAAATTTTAAGGCAGGGAAAATGCATTTGAAAATGCATTTTCAGTACTGCATTGTATTTATCAGAAAAAATTTGCGAGCAGGTGGATCTGTGCAGTTCACACCCATGTTGTTCATAACCGGCGTGAAGGTGTGGGGCGTGGGGGTGAGCACTGGGGGCGGGGGGGACAGTTAGACTGCTGCCTGGGGCCGAGCTCCCGGAGAAAGAGAGTCTTGTGAGGATGGGCAGGTCTCCCTCTGCGTGGACTCTCAGTTTGGACTGGTGGACCTAATCTGGCCCCACATCCCTTCCAGTGTCTCTGCTGGTCTGGGTCCTGGCAAAGGCCTTTCCCGCCTCCGGAGCCCCGAGGCAAGCAGGCCAGCGTTCCTGGGAATGGGGCCGGTGGCAGACTCTCCCGTGGGGTTTGCTCCCGTTAGCCCGGCCATGCCACCGAACTGCTACCGTCTGTTCTAGGAAGGGATGCACTTTGGTGTCTAAAAGTATTCCTCCTTTTGGTTTTCAAATAAAAACTTGGTTTCGCAACACCAGGACTTTTAAAAAAGATTTAATGAATAATTCATTCTTGAATTCAAAATTTCAGGACTTTCTTGGTGACATATAATGTGTCCCTTTTCTATTATTTCTTGTAGATGATCCAGTGTCATTGAATCTCACTGTCCCGAGGGAATGTTTCCGGAGACCTGCCTGGAAATCACATCTCAAGTGAAGTTTTAATATAAACTGCAAACAAAGAAGACAAGCGGCTTTATTATATTAAGAGATCATTTATTCGATACATTTGCAGAATACGGTTATCGGTAGAGTCTCGGTTTTATAACCATCTGCAATTTAAACGAGGCTCTTTTTATTGAATCATGACGAGTCATGCTACCATACACCCCAGCTGCTGCTTAGAATAAGACAACGCTTTTTTAAAATGAAGTCTTTCCCCTCCCCATCACACAGAATCCTGAGCATTACCATGTATACTGTAATGTTTTTTACTTCAAAATGCAAAAAGAGTCTGTTTTTAAAACAGCAAACACCAGCTGAAGGATCGCATGGTTTCACAACCTAATTATAAACACTCAGTGATCTCTGAAGACACAGCAAAGCAAATAAATGCATTTCTTTGGCAGAGGAATGGCATTTTTATAGTAAAATACTGTGTGCTAGGAAGTAATTAAAGCAAAGCATTCGTTCTGATCCATCATGCTAATGTGGACTGAGGCCGCACTTGAAAAACGTATTTCATTTCTCTGCCTTATGGAGCGGTGAGGATCTGAGAGAGAGCAGCCCCGGACCCGCTGCGGGACCCCAGCCTTTCACCGAGCCACGAGGGGTCAAGACAAAAGCACGGTCCTCCTCGCTCCCGTCGGGCACAGACCATGACGTGCGCATTGTCCCCATCCCGGTGACCAGATCCCCGTCCTGGCCGATGCGAGGTGGCTGCAGCTTTCCCAGGCCCGCCGAGCCTTGCTCCGTGTCCGTGCCGTCCGGGTGAGGTGCACGAGACCCCCATCGCAGAGCCGCTGCCCCCTCCCCCAGCTCCGCGTGCTGTGCCAACCCGAGTACTGCGGGGGCGGGGGGCTGCTCCTTGCCGAACTACTAGATAAGCCCACCCGTGCAGGAGGAACACGGGGTGGTGCTGGTGTCTGGCTGGAGGGCTCTGGTCGACGCCAGGAAGGACTTACCAAACTGGTAACTCGGAATTCACCGTCGAGCGCTGAGGACTCGCCGGGTTTTCTCTCCTGCAATATCCCACTTGCATCGCTTGCTTGTAAAGACGTCCCGGGAACACTCGGCATGCCTCCTCTCCCGGTCGCTCCTGGTCCAGCTGCCCCTGGGCCCTCTCCCCTGAGCACCCCCGTCAGGTTCTGCAGGATCTGATCTCTGGCTCGTAAGACCTGAGCTCATCGACCTCCCTCTGTGGGGGGGTGAGAGGCACCCTCTGCTCCAGGGCCGGGCCAGGCTGTGGGCGGTGCCGGGAAGGTCTGACCCCAGCGTCTCTGAGTGGCTGGTCCTTTCCTGCTGTTTGGGTCTCATCTACAGATCCTCTCCTTAGGAAGCCTACCTGCCTGCCCTTACAGCTCCCCTCCGGTGATGACCTTTTCCAGTAGCACTTTGACCACCTGAGTGGATTTGCTTCCTTGCTCATTGTGTCCGTCACCGATAGAGGAGGTCTGTGAAGTGGGGATCTGGTCCATCATGATCGCTGAGGTGTGCTACCCCAGGAGAGCAGCTGAGAGCAGGGCTGTGCTGCTTGAGAGCCTTTCCCGTGATGCTTCTTAACCATCCTAGCCCACCTCCTGGGTGGAGGCCCTGAGCCGCGTCTCCACTCCCCTGGGACCTGTCCTGCTCCCCCTAATGCACTGATCACACACAGTTAGCAATCATGCTCATGACATGCAACAACACACAGGAGATCATCCTGACAACGGACGCCACGCCGGGAGGAACCGACAGTGGTCGGCGAGCTCTTCTTCCCTTGCAGTTTGGGACCACTGAGGCCTTGCTCTGAAGGTGTGCCGTAGTCAGGGCTGGCCTCCCAAATCGGGCTTTCCAGAGGCCGGCTCAGAACAGCACACATGTCTGCTCGCTGGACCAGGATGCGCTGCTGAGTCTGGCTCGCTTCTCTCTGGTGGGACAGGGATCACCTCCTCTGCAGGGCGGAGAACTCCGCTGCCTATTCCAGGAGAAGGGATTGGCAGGTGCTAGGGGAGCGCTGGGCAGGCCAGCCGAGGGGGTCCCTGCTCAGGGCCAGCTCTGAGTGCTGCCCGGGAGACGGCTGAGCCCTCCAAGAGCTGGTGACTGGGTGGCGGGAGGCCTCCTTTCCCTGCTTCCCCGTTTCTGTCCAGGGAGTTGGATCTGTAGCAGGTGACTGGCTGGCAGGAGATTTGGAGCCTGGGGCTCATGGCCAGGGGAGGGGGGCTGAGGGTGCCATGATGGAGGGTCAGTGTTCCAGTCCTGACAAGTAGACATATGTGCAGACCCCTGACCCTTTCATCTAACCCACAGGCTGGAATAATGTCACCCAAGGAAGGCCCCGTGCATGGTGTGGACACTCGACAGGAGTGCAAGACCATAGGGCGTTGCCAGGTGTTTCTGTGGGGACAGGAGTGTCCGCCCAGGCTTTGTGGCCACTCACCCAGGCATCTGGGTTTTGTTTTCTCGCTGACCCTCTGCCCAGTGCCTCCTACAGCACAGATGATGGGGTGTAGGTGTGGTGAGGGCTGGACAGGGATCTTGGGGCTCAGCTCCTGGGTCTGTGGGTCTGGGCTTGGGTTCATCCGTGTGTTCTCCCGGAGGGAGTCCTGGATGGTCCAGCAGCCTGCCTTGCCTCCCGCTAGCACGCTAGAGTCCTCGAGTACCTCACTGAGAGGCGTGTCCTTCCACAGGCCTGCAGCGTGGAATCTCTGTCCCCATCGTGCAGGTGAGAAAACCGAGCATCAGGGATGTTAACAGTTTGTGTAAGCTCACACTCAGGATGGGAGCAAAGCCATCCTCAGAAACCATGCAACCTCTCTGCTTTTCACACACACGGCTTGGTCAGGGGCAGGAGATACCAAGGGACGTCTCAGGCATCCAGGTGCCACCTGCTGTGGCTGGACACCTGCAGTGGGTCTCTATCGCCCTGGGGACAGTGTTTCAGCTTGGAGGTGCCCCAGGACGGGGGGACAGCCTGCAGGGACCTGCACCTTGACTCCACCGTGTGTCATGAGCGCTGTGTCACAGCACGAGGATAGGTCTGTTTTATCTGCACCTTAACACTTTGTTGATGACTTCGGAATATGTTTCATGTGCACCAGAGACTTTTCTCCCTCTTATCAGTAGGGATCATAGTTAAGTTTTATGTTTTAAGGGCTTTTTTTTAGCTTTTGCAACCCCATTTGAGAGCCAAGATATTAATTCCTTTAGTTTATTAAGTCGTTACAACGACCTTATGAGGAATGCATCGTTGCCCCATTTTCCAGATGAGGAAGACGGGCCTGAGTGGCCCAGGAAAGGCCCCTCGTGGCTCAGTGGTCCCTGTTGGCTTCTGCTGGTCCCATCCCCAAGCTGCATGCACAGTTCTCATCCTTCTGTGTCAGGGCACATGCATGCACACCCACACAGGCACACAATACATGCGTGCACACACGCATACTCACATGCACACACATGCATGTACACACACAGACTCATGCATGTACGTAAATGCACACACATGCACTCACACATACGGATACACACAGAGCAAAGATCTACACATGGTACTTTTCAGATAAAAGTATGACAGACTTTCTGAGACCATAATTAGAGGCCCCATAGCTTTATTATTTACTCTCTTAAATGTATGTTACTTTGGGGCGCCTGGGTGGCTCAGTTGGTTAAGCGACTGCCTTCGGCTCAGGTCATGATCCTGGAGTCCCGGGATCGAGTCCCGCATCGGGCTCCCTGCTCGGCAGGGAGTCTGCTTCTCCCTCTGACCCTCCTCCCTCTCATGCTCTCTGTCTCTCATTCTCTCTCTCTCAAATAAATTAAAAAAAAAAAAATCTAAATGTATGTTACTTTACTGCATGTCATTGCGTCACAATCAAGCTGTTCTGTTGCGTTATGCTGCCTGTGCCGATCTGAAATACGGAAGACCCTGAGAACAACAGCCGTCAGGCCATGGGCAGTGTCGCTGAGTTCCCCACGACCGGCGTATTTGTAAAATCAGTCTTGGAGGTTTTCTTGTGCAGGTTTTTCTGTTTTTAAGCGCCACTCTGTAGCTTACATTCTCACCTAAAAGTCTGTGTGGACACCCGCTCTGTCGGAAGAGCCTCAGCAGAGCCGATCTCCCCCGGGTCTGGATTGCCCCAGAGGAGGGACGCGGGCACGGCGGCCGCCCCCGTCCACGGCCGGAGCAGCGTCCCCACACCAGCGCACCCGGGCCCTGCGCGGGCCTGGGCGCTCACAGAGGGCACCGTGTCCCTTGTCGTGTACCCAGCCCGTGCTCAGCCACTGGCCGTTTCCGTTGGGCTCTGGGGTCCCGCAGTGAGACCCTGGCATCCCGCGCACACCTTCACACACGTCTCTGGGGACTCCGTTCATCTAAATGACAAGAGGTGACACTTCCTGGTTTCGTTTTAAGGTTTCTTAGCATGTGGGTCCATCATCCCCTGGACGGTCGTGTGACTGGATGCTGTTTACCAGCAGCACAGAGCTGACGGGGAGCGAGCTCGGACTCCGTTTATTACGTACCGTTTTGGCGGTGGAGGCCGGTGAGTCCCTGCAGAAGGCCCGGCTCATCGGGCTCCCCTCCGTCTGCGGGGCGAGCTGCTGGGATGCGGGGGCTGCCGGGCCACCATCGCTGCCCCAGAACATCGGGAGCGAGGCCCAGGAGCCCGCGCTTCACCCCCCGCCCCCGAAGGTCCGCCGCTAAGGGCCTGTCTGAGCCTTCTCTTGCTAACGTCAGCTCTGGAGAGTAACACAGGGCCCTCCCGAACCCACAGTTTGGGGAGCTCTCTTCTTGGGGAGCTCGCCCCGCCCAGGAGCAATGCGGGACCCTCTGGTCCGGTCGTTACCATCCTGGCTCCAGTTAGTCATCATGTGGGTCTCCACTTGGTACAGTCTTTGAAAGTTCAATGTACCTACTTTGTTTTAAGGCACAAAACCGTTATTAATGGTCAAAATTTAAGGGTGGGACTTCTCTGAAAGAATGTGACCTAGTTATTTCTGAGAGTTTTCTGTGGCCTTGTAATGATACCCTCTCTTGTTGACTTCGGGAGCCCCTCATCCCATTCAACAGAAATACCATTTATGGACGCCGGTGTCCGGGATCAGGAGGCAGTGGTCGGTACTAGGAACTCGCTGGACTGCAAGGTGGGGACACCTGACCCTGGTTATGCCACAAACTAATTATGTGACTCTAGATACTTCCTCACCTTTCTCTGTTCTTTTCCTCAGTCACAAAATAGGGGCGTTAATCCAGATGCTTCTGGAGTCTTCTTCGGCTCTGAGGGAGTCATCAGTGCTGGGAAATGAAGGTCACATGTTTTATTCCTCAGTCCTGCTGGTGGGAGCCTGAAGCAAACCCTGGAGCCTGTGTCTCAGGCGCTGAACAGAGGGGTTGGGGGACAGCACGGGGTTGGGGGACAACTTGGGTTGGGGGACAGTGCGGAGTCGGGGGACAGCAGGGGGTTGAGGGGGATAGTGGGGGGGTCGAGGTGATAGCGTGGGGTTGGGGGACAGCGTGGGGTCGGGGGACAGTGGGGGGTTGAGGGGGATAGTGGGGGGTTGAGGGGGACAGTGAGGGGTCAGGAGGGACAGTGTGGGTTCAGGGGACAGTGGGGGGCCAAGGGGGACAGCATGGGGTTGGGGGACAGCATGAGGTCAGGGGACAGTGGAGGGTCAAGGGGGATACCGGGGGGTTGAGGGGGACAGCAAGGTGTCAGGAGGGACAGTGTGGGGTTGAGGGGGACAGCGTGGGGTCGGGGGACAGTGGGGGGTCGGGGGGGATAGTGGGGGGTGAGGGGGACAATAAGGGGTCAGGAGGGACAGTGTAGGGTTGGGGGAATAGCGAGGGGTCGGGAGGGACAGTGTAGGGTTGGGGGAACGGGGGGGGTGAGGGGGACAGTGTGGGGTCAGGGGGATAGCACGGGGTTGGGGGACAGTGGGGGGTCGAGGGGGATAGTGGGGGTCAAGGGGGATAGCAGGGGGTTGAGGGGGACAGGGTGGGGTCGGGGGGACAGCATGGGCTGGGACGCGGCTGAGACGGCGCATCTCAGGGGCTCTTGCCGCAGGAGGTGTGACTGTCACGGTCACCTCACTACTTGTAAATACATCACATCAGCATCTTGCACACCTTATGTATGTATAATTTCATTAACATAATTTTAAAAGGAAAAAGAAGAAAAAGAAGACTGGAGGTTAGGGGCTGTCTAGAGGGAGGGATGTGAGGTGTACTCGGATGCAGATCTCGCTGTTGCTGATTTCTGTGCGATGCCTGGTATTTATTTATATGAGCAACTGCACTGAGATATTTTGTGGTGATTTTTCTCCTGATTAAAAACAAACAGATGCAGGAAAGCGGCGCCTGACACCGTCCAGTCCCACAGTTGGGAAGGGGCTCTCTGGCTGACGTCTGCATTCCGCGGCCTGCCCTCTGATGTTTCCACGCTGGAAGCAGTTGTCCGGGTTGCGGGGCCAGCGGTTATGACTGTGCTCGTCTGCCTTCCCCCCGGACACTCCCTGAGGCCCTTTCCCTGGAGAGGCCCCCGCCCCTCGGCGCCCCCGCTGTGCCCCCATGTTCCCACCTCAGCATCCCAGCCTCCAGCACCGGTGACGCCCTGTCTTATTGGATGACTTTGGGGTCAATGCACACATCCCAGGTGCTAGTCCATGAAGCACAGGCTAGTGATCTTAGGACACATTTTAAAATTTCCTTGGACATTACGCAGACTGGTTCCTCTGGCCTGTGATTGAAGCCCTTGGAGGGATCCTCCGTGTCCTCGGGGACCTGGGAAGCTGCGTGTGGATGAGATGCGAGGGTTGGCCAGCCAGACTCCCCCACACGATTCCTGGAGGTGGGCGCGAGCATCCAGGCTCCCAAGGAACGGGCCATGGTCCCCGCTGACTGTCGGGCCGAGGTCACGGAGGAGGCCCTCCCAGCCAGTCCTCAGCCTCGGGGACCTAGGGTGGTGGCAGTCACAGTGGTGGGATTCTTGGGGGCACACGATCTGGCTTTGTCTCCTGGGTCTTCCAAGCCTGTGGCAATGCCCTTCTGTAGGTGCTGTAGGCGAATCCGTCCTCGACGGTAGAAGCTGCTGGAGTTGGATCCGGCGTCTGTCCCCGGCAGTCCTGCCTCAGTGGTCTGAGCTCCTTCTCCGGGTCCCATGACGGGGTTCTGGCTCCTCAGCCCTACTCCGTGTGAGCACCTCGGAGTCTGGGTCAGAGCTGGGCGCCTGGAAACCCACTCACTTGTTAGCAAGCTGGCACATGGATCCAGAATCCAATAGGCTCACAGTTTCCATAAATTAAACTTCAACCGAATGTGCATCTTCTCACCGACAAGCAGCATCCGCAAATGCGTATCCACGTCTACACTTCAAGCCTTCCTTATGGTATCAATTCGTCAATCTCGCCGTTCTTATGGGGCGTACGTCTTCCCTCGGGTTCAGTGTCGTAATTAGTTTCCCGGGTCGTGAAGACAATCTGTTTCTAATCATAGAAGGGAGTAGAGGCTGTTCACGGTGCGGCAACGGCCCTGGTCTCTCATGCCATAGAACAGCCGCGGGGGGAAAGAGGCACTGCTCTTTCTGGCAAGGGAGGCTCGGCGGGCTGGTGGTTTGAGGGGGGCCCAGATTTACCACAATCCCCCCAACGTCCCTCTCCAGTTTCAGTCCCCTGCTGCTCCCAGTCACTGCCCTACTCTTCATGTCAGAGACCCCCCCCCACCTTTGCAGTGACCCAACAACCCCCGAATCAGCCTCTGCCTCAGATTTTCAGAAACAGGACGTAAGAGACTCATGTAAGGCAGTTCATAGAATCTTCCCATTCCTTGATCATATCTTAAGCTGAGAATTTTTAGCTTTGAACTTGTTTTATTTTTGTTTCTCATCATAATTAGAAGCCACCAACCTGCTTAGCAGTGCTTGAATTCCTCCCGCCCATCTTAATGACTTTCAAATGTTGCAGCCTGGTCTGCCAAAGCCTCAGCTCCCGAAGGCCCTTTCCCTGAGTGCACGTGACAGCTCGAGTAATGGCTTCTGCACCGTGAGCCGTTGATGGCCCGCACCCCGTCCCCCAGAGCTAAGCCCCCTGGCCATGAAACCCCACATTCACTACCTGCAAATACTTCTGGAAGCAGTTGTAGAGAGTGTGGGTTCTCAGCTACAGGCGACAGAAGATACCCCAGCTAGTTCTGGCCTGAAGGGTTTGGCTTGTGCAGACCGTTCGGGAGCACCGGGTACTCACAGAATTTACGGGACAGTCAGAGAACCAGGAGCGAGTGGCTCCAGTGAGGAGCAAGGCCACCAGGAGAGAGGCCCGGCCATGAGGGGATGAGCCCAGTGACAACCCCACATCCTCTCACCAACCATGACTGGGGCCAAGAACCAGAGCCTTCCATACGTTTGTCCTTGAAGAGCCAGAGGCCCTGTTCAGATCGGACCCTCGGATCCCCAGCTCGCAGCCGCCGCTGCACCTCGACGTGGCTCACGTGTGCTTCTCAGGGCTGGGGGCTGCTTGCCGGATCTGGGGCGCACCAAGCCCTGCTCTGAGCCATGCTGGGGCGTGCAGTGCGGGAACATGCGCCATGAGGGTGGTGGGTGCTGCCGAACGAGCCATTCCGCCCTTGGCCCCGCACTTCCCAATACGTCCCGACGTTTCTCAGCATGTGCTGCTGTGGGTTCCAGCAAAAAGCCCGGGCCTCTTGCCGGCGGGCTGCGTCTCAGCGGGCATGCCCGAGACCTGGAGGCTACACGCCCCTCCCAAGCGTTGGCCTAGAGGCTGCTTCGTGAAGATGTCCTTATGACTGGTGAACTGTTCTGCAAATGTGAATTCTGTCCACACGGCTCAATCTCCGCACCTTCCTTTCCTCCGGGGTTCTGAATTACAAGACACAAGAGATTTGTTAGACTCTGAAGCTTGATGTGTAAATACGCACACGACCATTTCTACCTGCACTCCACTTAGTGAGCAACGCCTCCAGATGACAAATTCTACTTTTCTCTGTTTGAATACCTAAACTGTGTGTATCTTTCATGCGCTTAGATGAACCTTATTTTATTTTGCACATAGTTCTGAAAGCACGATGCAATTGACTTGTAATCGTTAGAAACTGCTTTGTCTACAATAGCTCCGAAAGATTAATTCAATTAATGCTGACTTCCCAGTCTCCACGCATACAGGAGGCGTGACGTGAACATGTGGGGTGCTTACCTCTGGGGACCTCTCTTAACTGAAAGTCTGGAGAAACAGAGTCAAGACACCGTAGAAAACTGGGATTAAAGAACAGTCTGGATGGACATGGGAGTCCTGCTCTGCGGTCTCTCAGGCGCTGCTGGGTACTCCTGGGTACTCCCTGACTCACCTCCGAGCCGCGCTGGGGCTTTGAAGCCTGCATGTGGGCTCCCCGGGGGAGCGAGTCCGGGCGGCTGTCCCCGGGCGGCTGTCCCCGGGCAGGGAGCCGGCTTGCTCAGATGCTAGGATTCTCGCTGTGGCCGGAAGTGAGATGCCCCGGGGGCAGGTGCCGTTGGGATGCCGTCTGGAGAGGGGCTCCTTCCCGCCCGCTGTGCAGCAGGCATCTATGAAGACCTACTGTGTGCTTGCACCGATTAGGGGTGGAGGCGACCCAGAGGCTGCATGTGTGCGCCTCCTGCTGGGGGTGGTGGGGAGCTGCTGGTACGGATGCTGGAGGGCGGGATCCGGGACCCTGTGTGCACTGAGGGGGCAGTGCTAGCCAGAGGGTCAGGAGGGCGGGTGCTGGGTCCTGGAAGGGAAGACGCTTGCGGGCCCCCTTCAGCTAGAGATGTGGGTGGTGGCAGTGACCTGTGCGGGTGGATTCGTGGGTGGGATGTGGGGAGCGGGATAGTCCAGGGCTCTTGTGGGGTCAGCTCGCAGGGAGGTGCAAAGAGAAGGTCTGGGGCTCCTTGATTTGGCGGGAAGATGGGTTCTTGAACATGCAATTCCTGTAGGCATTTGGGGGAGCTCTGTGGGATTTGGGGGATAGCAGAGTCTGGCACTCCGGGGCTGAGATCCGGCCTGGAACTCTCAGCTTAGGGCAACCTGGCTTCCTGGTGAATTCTGCTTCCTCGGATTTCTTTTCCACAGAGAACACTGTATGCGAGGACCTGTCAGGCTCTGGGCTGTGATTGACATCGGCATTTTGCAAAATTATTGTATTTTATGGAAATTGTCGGCTGTGACTCAGGAGGAGACTTTCATGCTCGGTGGTACACTCCATGTCCTCTTGTTGGCTCTGGGGCCCCACTTATGGCGGCTTATATGCTCCAAGAGCACAGTTCACTGTTTGCATTTTGGGATTCGATGTCTGCAAGTTTGTAGGTTTTCCACTTTTATTCCCAGCTGGGAATTCCTCACCAGACAGTCACTAAAGATCGAGCTGCCAGGAAACTGCTTCAGCTCATTCTAAGATGCATGGGATGAATGGAAGCAAACCAACAAAATCTTACAACCACTCATCTGGCCTCTAGTGAGCCCCGGGGCTCCCGGCAAGCAGTCCACGGCCGCAGAGGGGGAAGGAGCGCCTGGCTCCCTGCTGTGTGCTGCACCCGGCCTCTGTCTGTCTGTCTGTCCCCTACCTGTGATTGCAGGGGAGCGGCTTCATCGAACAAACCAGAGCTAAGGCCCCAAACAGCACCTGGTCCACCAGCCCTGTGGGGGCCCCGCATGACTCCAGTTCCTAAGCCAGAGATCTCTGGTGTTGCTGGGCAGAATGCACGCTCGTTTCCAGGAACCATCTGGAAAGCCACAGGTGAATACACTCACAGGCTGATGCACACACAGGAAAGAGGCGGGCTTCCCCGTCTGTCTCCATACATGTTTGCGCGGCGCGGCAGGCAGGCGGGCCCAACGCCCCGCCGGCCTCCAACCTCGTGGCCTAACCCCCACTCACCGCCGGCCTCAAGGCCTCTCCAGCTTTCTCATTCTTGGCAGCTCCTTGGGAAGATCTGCCAGCAGAGGACAGGTGAGGCGGAGGGTCAGCCAGGGTCCCTGCCTTTGTCCGAAGATTTGCAGAGCAGCCGATTCCAGAGAGTTTGCAAACGGAGACCTTTGCTGGGACGGTTCTTTCCTTCTCCCCGTGCTCCACGAGCATCTCGTTGGCCATATTCCCTGGCTTTCAGCATGATTTCACCGGCTCCTTTCCAGAGTCCTGACTTCCCTCTGCCTGCAACAGAGAATGACAAGACTGATTTTTTTTTTTTTTTAAAGTAGGGAAGCTTCTGAAATCATCTTTGTGCCAGTTTTAAAAGCCCACGTCTTAGAAGGCCCAGTGGTATCTCACCATGTTCTAGACTTTCTACTGTGTGTCCCCTGGAGCCCACTGGCCACGTTAACACATTCTTCTTCACATCGAGGCAAAAGTCGAATACGAATGTGGAAAATGTGAAGTGATTTTGCCCTCGGTTTTTGCCACGACCCCTCGTCCATGAACGTGAGACTAGAAGGCACCCCCTGGAGTGAGGTCCCCACTCTGAGACTCCCCGTCCCTGACCTGCATGCTCGGTGTGGTAAACACCCCAGCTCCCAACACGGACGTGTCTGCTCTGCATTGGTCTGAGTGCACGGCAGGTCACTGTCCCGTTCTGGGGGGTCCCGCCTGCAGTTCCCCAGTCTGAAGTCTGTGTGTTCACTGTCCCTTCCGGACCATCGGCTCCTCGAAGATGGTGCTGAACACGGTCTCCCCGCCACCCAGCAGAAGGCTTCAGGGTGCGTTTGGAGAGGATGCTGCTTTAGGGGCGGGTGGGTTTGATCGCTGAGAACTGTCGCAGGGCACTTACAGAAAGCAAAGGTGTTCTACCCTTGAGATTCCCGGAAAAAACCGACACTCCTCTGTTTACCTTCAGGAAACGCACTGGGGTCCACGCCTAGAATCCAGCGCTGCCGTGTGGTATTTCTACCTCTTGGCAAACACGACTCATTCGATTTAATCAACTTACCATTTGGCTGAGCATGATTTCAACACTTTGTTGAGGATAAGTTAAGGTTTGAAACTGCATCAGTGGAGGCTTCCAAGGACATCAGTGATGCTGCTGATGTCACGTCAGGATGCGTGTCCTTAAGGAGAGCCGCACTCACGGGCCGTGCCGGGAGGAAAGCTCCGTCTGCTTTCTCTAGAAGCCGAGTCTGTCCTTAGACAAATCGGAACGCGGACATGCAGATCTTTGCCGAATACACAGATGACATGAACGAGGGTATTAGTTGGCGTTACCATGTCGTGAAGAGCACGACTTGGCATTTTACCGTAAGCACTTTGCCCAAACACCAACCCAGTTACTATAGCTGTGCTGGAACCTTCAGCGGCTCGGAGAGCTTCGTGTGAGACCCATTTCCCGGAAGCGAAAGCTGCCGCTGGTTTTAGACTCTGTGCCCCCACAGAGCACCCTTCTAGCGCCCGGAACGGCCCCTCTTCCAGGAGGGAGTCCGGCTCTCGCCCCCAGTGCTCCAGTGAGGTCGCGAATTGTTTACAGTCCCCCCGGCATTAGAAAAACTTTCCCCATGACAAGATTTTGGCGTTTTCTTATTGAGTCTTGAGGCAGAATGGCCACGACCCAGGCAAGCGAGCCAGTCACGCACGTGAATGGGGACACCTGAGCTCCCTGGTCGGTACAGAGACGACATCCTGGAATCCCAACACGCTTTGCTGAAAACCAACCCAACTCTCCTCTGGGCTCCCTGGCGTCCTTCTGAGGGGATGACCCATTCCCTGGATCCTGAGGGGCCACTCCGTGGGGCAACGCAGGCAGTGGGCCCTGGCAGGTGGTCCACGAAGGGGCATTTGCAAAGAAGTTTCTGGGAGAAACTGACAGGGAATCCCGTTGTGCCCAGCCCTCTTGTCGAGACTTCTTTTTCCTAGAATGAGGATAGAAAGGCCGACTTCAGACGAGCATCTGGAATTAGGTGGGAGTCAGAGAACCCCGAGAAGCACCGTCTGTGGTAGGGAGAGTTACTCTGTCCAAGGTGAAGGGCTGTGGGCAGCCACCCTTCCTGAGAAGGCCTCCCTCGGAAGGGCAGGGGGCAGCTCGGGACACGAGGGGCGCCACATGCTCAGACCCCGAGGGCCTCCCGAGCAGCCGCGAGGAAAGTTCAGAGGAGACGGGGTGGGCCCTCGGCAGACTCCAGGGCAGCGGAGGGGGGACGGAGCCCCTCGGGTGACGTGCACAGCCGTGGTCCTCGGAGGAAGGCACATGGCAGGCCAAACGTGGCTCTCAGGAGGGGCCCAGACCCGTGGTGACCACGCCAGGTCGAGCTGGCGTTTGCAGAGACCTCCAGGGGGCACGGGGGCGTTTGGACGTCTGCTCAGAGGAGAGACACGGAGGACGCACCCTGCGTGAGTCACGCCCGAATGTGGCACAGACACACGTGTACCCACACGCATGCAAACAACGCTATTTTACCAAACACGTTACTTATGCGACACTTACAGTTTGGGATGCTGCTTGCTTGCTTGTTTGTTTTTCTTAACATGCAGCCTTGATTTTTTTGATTAATTTGAAAACTCTGATGAGGACATAGTGACTTATTAACGAACAGGTGGCCATAAGTGGGGCCACGGCTATGTCTGCTCGCGTGCTAGTCGGGTCCACGTGAGTCGTGCGGGCTAACCGAGGCTGAGCACACACGAGCATGGGAGTGGTCGTTTCAGACGGCCCTGGAGACTGAGAAGCCGCTCAGAGGCTCCTTTCGCTCCTGGTCCGCAAAGAAGGTGAGGGTCCTTTCCATGTGTGTCTGTGTAGCCGGGAGCGCCCCGGGCGCAGGGTTTCTGAGGGGAGTGAGAAGGACGTGTGAGTGGGAGGACCCGGGCGGGAGGCCCCGGTGTGAGTGGTGTCGTGGTCAGGACCACGTGGTGGCGGTCACCACGGGGCAGTGCATGCCGTGGTTTTGGAACGCAGAGCTGCACGTTTCCTTGACCTGACATCTGGATGGTTTTGAGGGATTGCCCTGACATTCCAGGGGAAAGTTCTGGGGGACCTGCCGCTTGTGAGAGAACCCTGGCAGTGACGTGCGGGGTCACTGCCGGAAAATGATTGCATGGAACCTGCCGTTCTTCAAGTAATGTAGTAATGAGCCCCTCGTGTCCCCTTTAATGCTGTTTCCCACATGAATAGCGGGGTGCTGGAGCAGAAGATGCACGTTCGAACAAGGCAGGTCACCGCCGAGCCGGGCGGGCAGACAGCCGCCCTCGGGAAGGTGGGCTTATGTGCTTTATTCCCCTGTAGCCCCTTCCTGTTCCCACACAGATGCCTGCTGTTTCGAGGAAGAGGCTCTAAACTCGTGTTTAGAGGCCAGGTGCTCTCTTCACACGCAGGAGCGTCAGGCTGTGTGGGAGCGCAGTGGAAAGCGCTCTGGGGACGGACGGCCAGTGTCAGCGGCCCATTCAGCCCCCTCCCAGCTGCCCCCACGCTCCCCCAGCTCCAGCCGAGGCCAAAGGGACATTCCTGAGGAGTTCTCTGCTCTGACTTTGAAGCTCCAGTCTTACGCCCCGGACGGCGCGGGGACCCACGGAGCAAGGAAACCTGCCCTTCCTCCTGTCCCTCCCCACCAAGCCTCACACCTGCCCAGAAGGACAGGACTCCCCCAGGCTCTCCCCCCGTACATGTTCCCATGTACGCATTTCCCTGATTCTTCCATTTATCGATTGCCGCTCTGAAGTGGCAAATGAAAGTGCAGACCGACACTTTCCAGGGTGGAGTGCTGACGGCTTTGAGCAGGATGTACTGGGCAAACGGAGCAAGATTCTTGTCCCAGAGGCCCCGGAGGCTGCCATGCCTGGGCCGCTCCCACCGCAGCCGCCTTGTGCAGGTCTTGGGATGTGCACTTGACTCTGGCAACTTTCTTGTTCCCACGAAGCGTCTGTTAACACAGCCTGGCCTGGGGGTGGGGTCCAGGTTTGCACGGTGACATCCCATGTTTCTGAGCTCGAATTCACTGGTTGGCCCTTAAGTCCTTCCTGGTGAATCACGTGCAGCGGCTTTCGAGGCCCCGCTGTGCTCAGCCCCGGGGTCAGACCTGTAAACGTGTGGATTAGCGTGCCCCATGGAGATCCCAGTACTGACCATGGCAGTGACAGACCGCAGCAGGTGCCGTGCCTCCCGGGCTCAGACGGTACCTCCATTTCCTTTCATCTCCAACGAGGGGTGTTTGTTCAAAACCCTCATTTTACAGTTACTTTGAGTCCTGGAATTACTTTGAGTCCTGGAATAACTTCTCATTAAATTGGAACTCATTAAATTGAGCTCCGGCCGCGTGCCCCTGGCCTGTGTGTCTCCTTGGGTCCTGGGCGGCTGAGCAAACCCTCGCCAGCAGGGAGGGCCCCCCAGCTCCCCGACCCCATGCTTTTCTCAATGCCCATCTTTCATCCCCATTGGCTGCCCTGTGCCAGGTAGGTGTTTGATGCTCCCTCCGTGTTGATGAATAATGAGAACTCTCCTCTCTGAGAAGGGAGACCTGAAAGCAAATGCTGGGTGGGTGGACAGTCCTCCAGGGGCGGACAGAACCTCCCCGGTTGCAGGGGGGGGGCTCTGTCCTCGAGGGGCGTGGCAGCAGCTGTGGTTGGACACAGCGTCTGGACCCCGAGGAGGGGGTGAGCAAGGTGAGAGACATACAGGTCTAAGACCCAAGGCACACTACGAAAGCATTACTTTGCTCTAAGCAAATTAAAAAATAATTTGATTTTCCTGTATGAATTTCTGCATTTTGCAAAATTTTCCGGTGCCCAGGTGGGCAATATACATTCCTCCACGGAGAGCTCAGCGGCGTAGCTGATTCCTGCGGCCCCTGCTTCTGCCAGGATCGTGCTGTGTGCATGTGTATCTCTACATCTTTCAAGGTCCATAGGGCTTTTTACCTTTTGCAAAGATCTTTGCTGTCTCTAGGTGAAGAAGAGGTGAGGATGGTCTAAATGAAAATAAATATCAAAAGAATACACAACTTTATAAAGTGTCTTATTCCAATTCTTAGATATGGTATGTGTATTCCTGATGTGCTGGACAGTTATTGCTACATGAATGATGACATTCTTAGAGAACAGGGACGGATGCCTGTCCTCAGCGCTCCCCACCCCCAGGGTCGGGTGTCTGTCCTCAACCAGACCCCCACCAGGAATGGGTGCCTGTCCTCAGCAGAAACACCACCAGGAGCAGGTGCATTGCCCTAGGCAGGCACCCACCCTCCTTCCACCTACTGTGAGTGGAATTGACCACTCCTGACACAGAGAGAGATGAAGCCTCCAATTAAGCATTACTATATAACTCTCCCCATCAGGGGATGGGGCAAGTAAAGTATTTGGGTCTGGAGAACTACCCTAACAGCTAATAAGAGGAAACAGATAATCATTTTTATCTTTATAAAAGGGTTTTTGTTTGTTTGTTTGTTTTGTTTTGTTTTTAGGGGTGCCTGGGTGTCTCAGTCAGTTAAGCGTCTGGCTCTTGGTTTCGGCTCAGGTTGTGATCTCAGGGTTTTGAGATCGAGCCTCACATCAGTCAGGCTTTGGGCTGGACGTGGAACCTGCTTAAGATTCTTTCTCCCTCTGCTCCTCCCTCCCATTCTCTCTCTGTCTAAAAAAAAAAAAAAAAAGAGATTTTTTTTTTTAATCTTAAAATAAAAGATAAAATTTTAGGTGCAACATCACATAATTTCTTCTAGATTAGTATTTCTTTGTTCATCTTAAATTATTTTTAATTAAAAATGATACATGTTTAATGTTGAAAATTGATAGGGACGCAAAGAGAATAAGGAATCTTCCTTCATTATCACTGCTAATATTTGGTTTCTATCCTTCTAAGCACTACAAAAGGGAAAAGGAAAACATATAGCACATTACATAGATTTAAACATCCCTTTTTCATTTAATGCAGCACACACGTCTTTTTTACGTCAATATATACTCATTTTCATTGTTGACAGTTGACTAACACCACAAAATGTGTTTAATAAATCATCTATATTTGGCATTTAGCAAATTTCAGTTTTTCCACAATTACGAACAGCATATGTAAATATATATGCATCTAATTTATTATTTATTGCCGTGGCTGCCTGCTATAAGTCTATGTTTTGTTGTCTGTCAGTGTGGGAACGCTACCCTTTCTGCATATTTTCAGTATGTTTTTGTGGAATTTACGAGTAGACAAGTGTGTGCTCCCCAAATACCCACACTCCTCGCCTCTATGCCCGCACGTGCGAACCCTCAGGTTGCACTGGGAGGCATTTGTGGGATGATGGTAAGTTCTGGCGATAGCAGGCACGTTGCCCTGCTCCACACGGTACTTGTCCTTAACGGCTGGATCAGGTGCGACACTGGCATTTAATTTGAGATAGATATATTTTGTCAAGGTAAGAAAATTTGTTTCTATGTTTAGTTCACTCTGACCTTAAACATACATATTAAAATTTATCAAATGCTGTTTTAGAAATTGGAGAGAACCTTTTAGAGAACTTCTAACTTACTCACAGGATGAGTTGTATTTATGTATCTCCTGCGAAATGTCAGTTCTTGCAGCCCCTTCATGAATCTTAAGTACCCGTGACATTTGTGTGTATTTGTACGTGTGTATGTGTGCACAAGCATGTGCACACACATTTGTGCACATGCCTGTGTATGTGCACTCTTGTATGTGCATGCGTGTGTGCATGCCTGTGTGTATGTGTCCATGCATGTGTATGCATGCAAACATGTGCCTGTGTCTCTGTGTGCATGTGCGCACGTCTGTATGTGCATGTGTGCATGTACACGTGTATGTGTGTGCGTGTCTCTCTGTGTGCATGTTCACGTGCACATGTGTGTATGTGGGTCCATGCATGAGTGTGCATGCACATGTGTATGTGTCTGTGTGCATGTGCATGTGTGCATGTTTGTGCACGTGTCTGTGTATGTGCATGTGAGTGTACATGCCTGTGTGTATGTTTCTGCATCTCTCTGTGTGCATGCGTGTGCATGTGTGTATGTGCGTGTGCACGCACATGTGTATATGCATGTGCATGCATGCACTATTTAGGATTTTGGATCTAAATCAATGATATCGGACCCAGCATTCTTGTCTGTGTTTCGTCAGGTTCTGTAACTAGTTCCACGTCAGCTTTGTAACTTAAGTTGGGATGTTTTCCTTCAACTGCGTTGTCCCAGAGCCACCAAACAGGCACGGACAGTATTTGTCTCCTTTGATGGCACTGCTCACTTTCAAGTGAGACCATGGTGTTCAAGCTCATTGCAAGCTGCCTGATTATTTGTCTGACAAACTTTCTGGTTCCCTCTAATCCATGAGGTTGATACATTTCCATGAATTCCCATGGTGATTCTGGTTTTCCTGGAGGGTGAATCTTTTCACTGAGACTTTTAAACATATAACCTTCTTCGATTTCTTATTTGCAGTTGGGGTTACAGCTGTTCTTGTGTCCTTTTCATCTCTATTTTTCTCCCCTTCTAATTAATAATATTTGGAAAGTTTTATTTTTATTGAAATTAGTTCTTAGCTTTATTCATAAGTCCTAGTCTTCTTTTTTTGTCTCTTTCATTCTGTCTTTAACGTTATCATTTATATGATTTTATTTGGGTGTATTTTGTTTTATTTTTCTAGCTTTTGAGCTAAATACTTTCTTTTATTCTTATTTTTTTTTAAGATTTTATTTATTTATTTGACAGAGAAAGACACAGCGAGAGAGGGAACACAAACGGGGAGTGGGAGAGGGAGAAGCAGACTCCCCGCCGAGCAGGGAGCCCGACGCGGGACTCGATCCCGGGACTCCAGGATCATGACCTGAGCCGAAGGCAGTCGCTTAACCGACTGAGCCACCCAGGCACCCTTTTATTCTTATTTTTAAATAATAGAAGTGTTAAAAGCTGTGCATTTTCTCTGAGCACCATGCCAAAGAAAGCCTGTGAGTTTTAACATGTGCTTTGTATTTCCTTTCATTTCTCTTTCTTTCAGTAATTCACATTCAGGCATTTACTTCTTTGGCATAAGAAACATGTTTTTTGGAAGCATGTTTTTGTTTAAATAAGAGATGTTTATTGTGTCAGACGATGACGTGTGCTGTGTGAAATGAATAACCAGCTGCAGGCCAAGGTCTTGGAAGGGGGCTCGAGGGTAACAGCAGGGCGGTTCTCGTAGACTGGTTAGGAGCTCTCACTGATCAAGGGGCATTTTCGCAGAGACGTGAACGCGATGGAGGAGTGGCCGTGCTGAGACCTGGGGAAGGGGCTCCAGGTGGAAGAAGACCATGTGCAAAGCCCGGGATGTGGGCGTGCGTTTGGTGGGGCAGGGGAGGGGTAGGTGGGGGTGCGGCAGGTCGTGGGGCCGGGCAGAAGGAAACATTTGGGAAAGCTGATGCCTAACGTTTACTAGCACTCAGCGTGTGCTGGGAACTGTGCTAAATGTGTTACGTGCGTCGACTTGTTCTCAGAACTACCCGGTGAAGCAGGTGGTGCTATCATCATCCTCACTGTCAGAGAGGGAAACTGAGGCATAGAGAGGCGAAGTGCCCAGCGGAGGGTCAGACAGTGAGTCTAGAGCCAGGTTTGGACCCAGGTGGCCTGGCCCCATGCTCTCCTTCACTCCTAAACCCTGTGCCCCCACGTAGGCACAGGGCCATGAGATCTGCAAGAGCCCTGGGGATACCGCCCGCCCCCGCCAGCCTCCCACTTTTCACATGGAGAAGGGGTGCTGTGAAGAGGCTCTGGGCCTGCCTACCGTCCCTGGGTGGACACCGTCCTCAGCAGGAGCCACGCTCTGCAAAGCTGAGGCTGCCTGGACCCCCTTCGCCAACAGATGCCCGAAGTCGCACCCCGTTATCCTTTCTGAAATATTTACTGGTCATGGTCTGCGCCTAGGATGTTCACGGTGTTGCAACAGAGTTAAGGGCCTATGGGGCTGGTCTCTGGCAGGTGTGCACAGAGAGGAGCAGAGGTACCTGCCCGGGGCTCCTGGGCACGCTCAGGGGAGCACCTGGTTCTGTGGGCGTAGTTCCTAGCCACCTGGTGGCTCCCAGCCCCACGTTTAGGGGAGACAACCAGCCCCATCCCCGTCTCCGAGAGGCAGCACTGCTGAGCAGCAGAACCGGGGCCCCCATTTCTCCAGCCATCATGCCCCCAGACTGGGGTGCAGACAGAAAGGGGGGTTCTTGAGCTCCTCTGCACCTTGCACTCCCCCACCGCGGCCGTGAGAGTTCCTGCTGAATGAGCCCCAGGACTCTAGCTGAATCCCCCAGGAGGTGACACCAGCTCTAAAGGTAAGAAAACAGAGGGCTGCCTACCTGCGCAGGGGAGGCCAGGGACTGGCGGCAGCTCCCCAGACGCAGGGCCTGCGTCTCTGCAGCAGGGTGCCTGCTTGACCCAGGTTATAGGTTGTGGGGGGCTGCTAGGAGCAGAGGCGGGAAATGCCACTGGCGTCGGGTTTAGAGAAAAATAGTTCGACAGAACTCAACTTATTTCATTATAGTAAATGAACACATTACTTTGGTGTGTACGCCCACCCAGTATCTTCTCTTACATTAATAAGCTTTTTATTAGATTATGTAAAAGACAACAGTGTTTGTCATTAACTTCTCCATGAATCATTTGAATAATGTTTGTGGTTACTGAGCTAAAATCCAACCTTAAAGCGTGTTGTGATGTATTTTTGCAATAAAAATATCAAGTTCATTTAAACAATTACTTTTTAAAACACTGTCTCTCTCCCAGTGGGTTTTCATTGATCAGATTATGAAAAGACAATTGCTGTCTGATTGTCTCAATAAATTCCAGATACGAGGCAGATAAAATGATCATTATGTTGAATCACTGGCCAACCTCAAACTCGCATGCTCAAACTGCCCTAGATTACTAATAAATTGCGTTAGAAGGCTGCAAAAGAAAATTTATAGCTAACGTGAAGAACCGCAAAAAGCTGCATTTTGAGGGATTTAAGCTTACTAGTATTATTCTCTGAAAATGAATGTTTGGAGTATTTCTGAATTGTCGTGGTAATAGAACAACGCAGTCTTTTCTTGGAAATCCAGTCCTGACCCACCGCCTTGCCCCCCAGCACTTGGTGAGGGAACGCGCTGGGGGGGATGTGCACTTTTGTTATGGATTTGAGGGATGGGACTGTCTGCCCGATTCTCCCCAGTGGGACACCCTGGAGGATGGCCCCATCCCTGGGTCCTCTGATGGGGAGCGGACACTCGCGACCCTCCAGGCAGGGAGCCCTCGTCAGGCCCAGCTTCAGCCCCTCAGCAGGCCACAGTGGGGGCTCGTGCTCTCAGTTGCTCTCAGTTTAGAGGGAAACAGACACAAACACATGTACTTCTCAGAGGGCGGGGGACAGATCAGGGCTTTACCGTGGGGACGTGGGGACACACAGGGGCTCAGAGGAGGACACGCCTGAGCATGAGTGTATGGCGAATGAATCTGTGGGCCCATTGGGCCCCAGGAGCTGGGGGTGGGTGTCGTGGGGACCACAGCTGGTGGCTTGACTTAAGAGGAAGGATGCTCTCACATTGTGGAGGCTGAATGTCTGAAATCCAGGTGTCAGCAGGGACGGGCTCCCTCCAGAGGCTCCAAGGGGGGGTCCTTCGGATTCTTTCAGCTCCTGTGGCCCCTGGAGTCCCTGGATTGGTGGCTGTGTGCCCCAGTCTCGACATCCGTCTTCATGAGGCTTCTGTGTGTGTCTCTCCTTTTTTGCCTCTAATAACGACCCTTGTCATTGGATTTGGGACCCACGCAGATGGTCTAGGATGATCTCATCTTGAGAGCCTTCATCTAATCACAT
Source organism: Mirounga leonina (assembly GCF_011800145.1). Classification (NCBI taxonomy): domain Eukaryota; kingdom Metazoa; phylum Chordata; class Mammalia; order Carnivora; family Phocidae; genus Mirounga; species Mirounga leonina. The sequence goes on along the minus strand of NW_023270265.1, from coordinate 52,549,083 downwards.
CTGTAAAGACCTATTTCCAAATAAGCCCACATTCGCTGGTACTGGGGGTCAGTACTTGGACGTAGGTTTTGGGGGCCCTCACTGAATAGCTTAGAGTGAACGCACAGGTCTGTTCCGGGTGTCCTGAATGTGGGAGGCAAGTAGCTCTAGGACAGGATAACTCGTAGGCATGTGGGCAACCCCGTCTGCAGGGGTCCAGCTCCTGGTGTGGCGAGGAGGCTGAAGCAGAGACCACTGGCCAGGATGCAGGGGTGGCGGCGGAGGTCGTAGTTAGGAGGGGAGCGGGGGACGTGCCAGAGGGGAAGGCCGCACAGGCTGTGAGCGGCGGGCACTCAGCAGAGCCCTGCACCCACAGGATGGGCCTGGATGAGGGTCGCGTGAGGGGCTGTGGCCGAGGAGAAGGGCCAGGGGGGTGCAGTCGTTCCCGCGGATGCTGGGTGGGGACAGTGCACCCCCAGCGGCCCCCAGCACCCGGAGGAAAAGCCCACTCTTTAACGAAGCCCGGACTTGGACGCCGTGTTTGTGCTGGGAGGGCAGGGCCGGGGCCCCCTCCTCACTCCCCCGCGTCATTCTGAGTGAGTGCCCTCCCCGTGACACCTGGCTCCGCACACACCCTGGTGGGGGGCACTTTGTGGAGGAACGTCTGCGGGCTGCCCCCCTCCACGATCCCGCGGGCTGCGCTCTGGTGCGCGAGGTTCACAGAGGCCCGCACGTTCTGCGGCAGGCCGATGGGTTTTAGAGTAAGCCCGCACTTTCGTATTTCACAGAAGATGGCCCAAAGCGTTTCCTCACTTCCTGTCTTGGAAGCGGGCCCTTGACGGCTCCTTGTGGTGCGGAGTAAGACTGACTTGTGGGTGGGCACCAGTTCCCGCACATTACTCTGATATGGTCTCCAGGTCCCGTCATTGGCACGACAGGGGGCCGATCGGATGCCGACCTGCGGTCCCGCCTCGGGCTGTGTTTGTTAATAGACATTTCCGAGCCTTGGAGAAACGCTCTCAACCCACCACCGTCTGTAAATGGTTCGCTGGCTTTGGCATCCCAGCAAAGGAGCTGACAGAAGTGCCGGCTGGCGGAGTGCCCACCAGCGGCCCGGGGGCCCCTCCAGCAGACATCCTCCTGGAGATCCGTGGGCAGTTTGGTGGGCACGGGGTCCCGGTCTGCATCTCCCGCCCTGGCTCTGATGGGACCGCCCCACTGCATCCCGCAGTGGTCCCTCCACGACCCCAGCTCCTTCTCTGGGGTTCGGCAGGTCGGTATGGCTTCGGCCCAGGACCACTTCCCTGGAAAATGTCTGGCTCGTGCTCCTGAGGCCAGAGCTAGGGATGCTCTGGGGAGACGAGCCTTCCTGACCCCACAGGGAAGTACGGCAGTGGACACAGCAGAGGGAAGCCGTTCCTTAGAGATGTGGGCAAGACCGAACAGCTTTCTACCCCATTTTCTGTTCAACAAATGTCGACACAAATGTCCCCGTGGAGGCCCCACTTTGCCATCCGTTGGGGTCAATGACTTCCAGGAGAGGAAGGTAGTAGGAAGAGGTTAGGCCGTCCTACTCCAGAGGTGAAGACTCCAGTGCTGGGGACATTAGGCTTGGGGCCCCAGGGCTGTGAGCTGCCCATCAGACACCGGCTCCTCTTCTTGCCATTAACCAACCGCTCATTCTATTTCAGGGTATTAGTAGGTCCCAGGTGAGACCTTTGCTTTTTCCCAGTCTCATGGGCCCTGGGGTGACATGTGTCCCGGGTCTGAGGGGACACTGGGGACTCAAGGGCTTCCCTTCTCCTCAATGAAGGAGAGCTTTGGTGGCTGTGCCCTCACCCTTCCTCCCGTCTTACCCTGTCTCCAGGCTCTAGAATGCAGCTGTCTCTTCAGTTATTAAAGGCGCCTGGGTGGCTCAGTCAGTGAAGCGTCTGCCTTTGGCTCAGGTCATGATCTAGGGTCCTGGGATCGAGCTCCACATCGGGCTCCTGCTCAGCCAGGAGCCTGCTTTTCCCTTTGCCCCTCCCCCCGCTCGTCCTCTCTCTCTCTCTCTCTCTCTTACTCTCTCTCAAATAAATACAATATTAAAAAATAAATAAAGGCATTTTGATTTAAAAAATTTCTGTATTTCACTGATTCTGAGACTTTTTTTCTCTACTTTTTAAACTTATTTGAAAGTGAGAAGCGTTGACAATCTTTTTAATCCTGGTGATGGGATGGTTGTGGGCAGCAGGATGAGGAGGTACCACTCCCCACCCAGGGCCAGGCTCCTGATGTCACAGAAATGATATTGTCTGGAAAACATGGAGACAGAGACTCAGATTTGAGAGAGATTCACAAGAGTCAGACCCTGAATGTGAAGCTTTAGAAAGTCTTAACCAATTGTTTATGGTATGGTATGTTACACTGTAGATCACATTATATTATATAATATATATTATAATTTACATACACTTAATGCGTGGATTTAAGTGCACATTTAATGGGCTTTGATAAATACACACCCATGTCACCCATAACCCAATCACAATATGGACTATTATCATCACCTCGAAATGATTCTTCCTGCTACTTTCCCATCAATCCCCACTACCCAACCCTTGGAGGAGATTTCTATTTGGACTTTTATTGCCATAAATCAATTTGTTATGTTTTTAAATTTCATACATGTAAAACTGTCTATTATCATATAGAATGTATGGTATGAATGCTGCGCATGTAGCTGAAAAAATGTCAGTGAGGTTAAATTTGTTAATAGTGTTGGTCAAATCTTTTGTATCCTTGTTCTACATATCCTGTCATTTGTGGATTTATCTAGTTTTCCCTAAAACTTCGCCTATTTTTGCTTTTTGTATTTTGGAGTTCAGTTATTAGGAATATACACTTTAGGATTACTGCATCTTCTTGATGAATTAACCCTTTCATTGTTTAGGGAGAGCCCTCTGTGCCTCTGGGAACACATCTCCCTAGAAGTCACCTCCTTCTTGCTGATACCCCTGCAGGTGCTTGGACTGAGAGCATATGCTGGTCTTTTTCATCGCTATCCCTTTGTCCTCTCTGCCTTTGCATTTAAATCTGTTGTCTTGTTAGCAGTATATAGATACAGGATTCTGTTTGTTTTCTTTAATCAGTCTGAAAATTTCAGCCTTTTAATCAGAGTGTTTAATCCATTTGCATTTAATGTGATTATGGACATGGTTGGTGTTAAGTCTGCTATCTTGCTGGTTTCTCTCACTTATCCCACTTGCTTTTTGGTCCTTCTGTCTTGCCTTCCTTTGGATTATTCAACTATTTTTAGAATATTTCATTTTATATCTTTTCTTGATTTTACAATAAATCTTTTTTATTTTAGTCTTTGATCTAAGGATTATAATATGCATCCATAACTTATCATGCTCTACAATGAATTAATATTATAACACTTCACATAAAGTGTGAGAGTCTTACAACTATACACTTTCATTTCTCCCTGATCCTTCATTACTATTGTCATGTGTTTTATTTCAACGAATCTTAAACCTGCTGGTCCTTGTCAACTTGCAGAAAGTTATTTGTCTTCAAAGTAAACAAAGAGAAAAATGTTCTCACCACATATTTATATTTTGGTGCTCTCCATTCATACCTGCTGACCCGTGTCCATCTGTTGTCATTTCCTCTCAGGCTTTGGGCATCCTTCTGCATGTCTTGTCCTACAAGCCTATTGGCTACAGATTCTCTCCACCATTATTTATTGGAAGAAAAATGTCTTTTTTCCACTTTTTTTTTTTTTCCTGAATATAGAATCCTAGTTTGGCAGGACCTATTTTCAGTTCCTTCAATCTATTGTCTCTCTTGTGCTTTGTTTTGGATGAGAGCTCAGCAGTTCTTCTTGCCATTGTTCTTCTGCTTATAATGGGTATTTTTCACTTGCTGCTTTTTAGATTTTTTTCCTTTATCTTCATCAATTTGACCATGATATATCTAGTTGTAATTTCCTTTGAATTTATCATATTTGTCATTTATTACATTTCCTGAATTTGTGGATTGCTTTTTTTTTTCTCATTAAATTTAGAAATTTTCCAACCAGCCCATTTCCTGTATTAGTACATTTTTAACCTTTTTTCCTCCCTGTCCCATTCTCCTTCTTTACTTCTTCTTGGAGTTTAATTATGCATAATATAGACAGCTTGGTATTCCCCACATGTTGCTGATTTTATGTTAACTTTTTTGTAGGAATGTTTTTGGTTTTTTTAAGAAATGAACTTTTAATTTCAAACAATTTCAGATTTGCAAGATGCTTGCTGAGGGGTCTCAGACAGCTTCTGTTTCCTCCACCGCTCAGTTTCTCATTGTTAATGGTTCAGCACATCTGACAAAACTCATGAACAAATATCATGAACTGAAGTCTGTTCTTTAGTCATATTTCCTAAGTTTTTCCCAAATGTCCTTTTTCTGCCCCAGGATCCCACCCAGGACACCACGTGACATTCGGTCTCACATCTCCTGATGCTCTGCTTGGCTGTGATGGTTTCTCAGATTTCCCTTGTTTTTCATGACCACGATGGTTTTGAGGTGTTTTGTAGAATTCCGTCTACAGAGAAATGCTTTTCTCGTGATTATATTGGAGTGATGTGCCTTTGGGAGGAAGGACGCCGGGGTCAAGTGCCCTTCTCGTCACATTATCCCACGGGTACCTTCCACCAGCACGACTTCTCGTGGCTCACGTTAACTTTGATTGTTTGGCTTGAAGTCGTGCCTGTCAGGCTCCTCGGCTCTTCGTCTTTCCCAAACTGGGCTCTTTGGGAGAAAGTGTGGGGGTCACCCTGAGGAGCCCCATCTCTGGGAGGGTGGATTATCCATATGAATCGTTTTAATCTCTTCTACCTGGGACACTTGTATTCTCTCCATTTTTTACTCACTCATTATACCTGTATGGACTCGTGTGTTTTTTTAAATATATTTTGGTTTTAAACCATTATGACTTTATTCATTTTGTTACTCAAATTTTTCCAGCTTTGGTCACTGGAAACTCTTCCTGTTGACCTCTTTATCCCTTTGACAAGCCCGGTCACTGGGCTATATGGTCTGTCCTTACCATCAGAGTTCTTGTAGGCTCCAACCCACCACCAGCCCCTGAGACCTGTCAAGCCCTGCGATACCCCCTCACCTCCACCACCTGCCCACCAGGGTACCTTCCACAGCATGGAAGCTGACACACTTCTCTTCTCTGGGGTGCTCTGAAATCTCAGAAATTCAGTTCATCTGCTACTGTTTGTTCGCTCCATGGAAAGTATGATTTTTATTTGGTCTTATTTAAAATCTTTATTGCTTATTAGTGAAAAATATTAAGGTTATCTCTCTGCCTGTGATTCTCAAACTGCTTTACATGAGGGGTATACATATTTTGGCATCTTCATGTTATTTGCCTAGTAATCGAAATCAAGGGAAAATACTCAAAAGTGAGGTTTTTTTCTCAATGAAGATGACCTGTGTCACCCAAGAAACTCCAGGTTGCAATAAATGAATGAACAAAAATCATTCTCACAAATTGAATGTCATTTGTACATTAAAATGTATAATTTAATTTAGAATAGGATATAACTACATAATAGGTTCTGTTCCCAAATTTTTCAAACACCACTATTTTAATGGGATGCTGAAAACAATCGTGATTATCTTTATGTGTTGTTCTTAAAATGCCAGTTCTCTAAATATGGTTATGGGCCCTCCAGATCAGTTACCGCTGTGGGAAAACAAAGTGGTGGCAGAGTGTGGGGGTCTGGTTTCTCATTCCAAACTCGAGTAAGGGGTTAAGTAAGGTACAAAACAGATATCCAGAGGTACTTGGGTCTCTATGTAGTTTGGCATTTTTATAGAAAAAAAAAAAGAAATGGGAGTATTGTTCATATATATTTTATGAATGCGAATTGTATGACTAATCATGTTTTTCACAGAATTAAAAAAAGCATTTTCTTAACGATTGTGCACTAAAAGGTCTTCGGTGTGCAACAGACACATGAAAAAATGCTCCACATCACTTAGCATTAGGGAAATCCAAATCAAAACCACAATGAGGTACCACCTTACACCAGTCAGAATGGCTAAAATGAACAAGTCAGGAAACAACAGATGTTGGCGAGGATGAGGAGAAAGGGGAACCATCTTATACGGTTGGTGAGAATGCAAGCTGGTGCAGCCACTCTGGAAAACAGTATGGAGATTCTGCAAGATGTTAAAAATAGAGCTACCCTACGACTCAGCAATTGCACTACTAGATATTTACCCCAAAGATAAAACTGTAGTGATCTAAAGGGGCACCTGCACCCCAATGTTCATAGCAGCCATGTCCACAATAGCCAAACTGTGGAAGGAGCTGAGATGCCCTTCAACAGAGGAATGGATAAAGAAGATGTGGTCCATACATACAACGGAATATCACTCAGCTGTCAGAAAGGATGAATATCGACCATTTGCATTGACATGGATGGGACTAGAGGGTATTACGCTGAGTGAAATAAGTCAAGCAGAGAAAGATAATTATCATATGGTCTCACTCATATGTGGAATATAAGAAATAGTGTGGAGGACCATAGGGACAGGGAGGGAAAACTGGATGGGAAGAAATCAGAGAGGCAGACAAACCATGAGAGACTCTGGACTCAGGAAACAAACTGAGGGTCACAGAAGGGAGGGAGGTGGGGGGATGGGGTAACCGGGTGATGGGCATTAAGGAGGGCACACGATGTGATGAGCACTGGGTGTTACATGCAATTGAAAAATTATTGAACACTACATTGAAACTAATGATGTACTGTATGTTGGTCAATTGAATTTAAATTAAAAAAAGAAAAGAAAGGCCTTTGGTGTGCTACAGGAAGCACTTTTTCCGGTCGTGGAAGTTCAGAGGCAGCTGATGGGGTGTAGTTGTCTTGACGTGTTATTATCTGTGGCTGAAACATTTGTATTTTTTGTTGCTATGCATTTAAAGAATTATATGTTCAAGTCACAGGAACAGATCAACGGTGTGAAGTGATTTATTGATTAGAGCTCTGTGCATGCACCTTCTCGGTGCCTGGGCAAAAAATGAGCAGGTGCTCCTGCTTCACTCGGAATTGCGTACAGCTGTTAAGGGAAGGAGTGTGCACTCATGACTGGTGATGGTGGCCACGCAGCACATCCAGGGGCCCCTCAGGGGTGTGCGTAGACCTGGGGATCTCTGGCTATCAGGCAGCCCAACGTTTGATGGCTTTAATGCAGAGGATCAGTCATCCCAATACCCATGAAGACTTAGCGGGGCAGATACTTCCATCATCACTCGTTCTGGGCATGTGAGGCCTGCATTCACCCACTGGAGAGACAGTGAGATGTGTTTTGAGGCCTATTTAAAAATTATGTGCAAAAGCTGCCACAGATCATAAAGGCAACAGGATGTGGTGTAAAGAGCGGCTTTGCAGGGACCCATCCATCACTGTCTCCCAAAGTGAACCTTTCCTCCTTCTGGGGATAGTCTACCGAGGAATTGCTCCATTATCCTTACATTTGTGTCTCATCAAATGCTCAGAATCACTGACAGATGCACCTGACACTTGCTGCCATACAAGTATGCTGGTAAAAGCAACAAGAAAAAGGTTTTTTTTGCTTATTTAAAAAATAGGCCATTTAAAACTTTTTTTAGAATTGTAATAGATCTTGAAAAAGTTACTGGAAGAGATGAGCCGTGCCCGCTCTGTGGTTTGCCGAGGCTAAAACTGGGCAACACTGGTCTGAGAGGTGCAGCTATGCCTAAATTTCGGCAGGGCCGTTCCCACTTCGTGGTGGTCCTTGTGGCAGCGACGGAAGCCAAAGGTCGTCTAGACCTTCCGCGTCAGGTGCAGATCTCCATGACAGTGTCAGGTTTTAAATCCACCCCAGCTCTTCCATCAGGGGCCAGTCTGTGGGCACCGGAGTAGGTCTTTCTTCAGAAATCATAGCGTAGGCCATCTCGGGGCTTCACTTAATGGTGACATAAACAAGATAACGCTACTTTGTGTGTAAGTACAGTCTCACGCTTCGTAACACGAAGTTGTTTCAATAAATAAACATCTCCCATCAAGGTTATTTTAGTCCTTTTTAAAATGAAATAAACCATAGTTTGTAGAGAAAACTTAAATAATTTAATTTACTATGCTTAGATTTAAAAAAAAATCTCAATTTCTCTCATTTTCCTCCAAATTTGCTATTTATGAACTTTGGACAAAGTACACGACCGCCCGGAAATTAATCAAGTTGTAATAATTATTAACTAAAAGTGATGTTTGTTAATACCATAGAGGAGAATTTTAGACGAGAGGTGACCACAAAATAATGACATTGGTTCTTGGGTTCAAACCGGGAAATCCAAATGAGCTCTCATTTCTAAGTAACTCTTCTTGGAAACCAATATTATTAGTTAATTATTAACATCTATTAGGATAATGTGGTTTTCTTCCCCCAAGGTCAGTTTAGAACAAACTGTATTATCTTTCACGACAAGTTTATAATTGCACACACACATCTTACCATAATTCATGTTGGATAAAGAATAATTTTCAAGTGTAGGAAAACACATGTTTGGTACTCAAGCAAAATGGAATTTTCCGTCCTCCCGCCTTTCTCAGGGACTTGGCTCCCTCTCTCCTCCTCCAGGTGAGTGCTCTCGCCTTCAGGAAGCCTCCGGCTCACAGAACGGTTGCGGGAGGCCCCTGTGAGGTGCAGCAGGTGCTGGGAAGCAGAGGTGGTGTGGCCGGTGGCCGGGAGCCGGGGTGAGGCCTGGCGGCGGGAAGGGGCAGGGGGCGCCGGCACAGAGCCCTGCCTGCCACAGACAGCACGACCCTGAACCTCCCTCAGCTGCTGCCTTCAGCTCCCACCCCAGAATCCTGGGCTGTCCTGAGATGGCCACAGGGTCCCCTCCAAGCACCGTCGCCACTGCTCCTCCCAATCTCTGGGTCTGATTTTGGTTTGTCCCGAGCTCCCCGCGGACACCTCCCCGCGGACACGTCCAGTGGTGCAGCCTGGGGACTGGCCTCACTCTGCTGGGCGCCCACAGTGGCCGGGGGCTCAGGGGCTGGGACTCTCCTCGGCAGCGTCCTCCACACACTCCAGATGTGGCCTCTCCTGTACGTTTCCTCTACGGCTTGAAGACCTCTGAGCGTGACTTGTGGCCCCCAGCAGATGCTGGCATGCTCGCCACCGTGCTGTTGCCCGTGGGCACTGGGCTGTGCCGCCGAGCTTAGAGCTTCCCCACCTGGCACCAGGCTGCTGGACGCGCACTGGGCCACCTCTCCCCGCTCCCCGTCCCCAGGTGACCGCGCTTCTGCCTGGCTGCTGCAAGATCCCGCCTGCAAGGGAAATCACGAGCCGATCGCTTGTCTGTGTCTGCTGGCTCCGCGTCGCTCACGAGCCTCCGGGTTCGCCCATGTTGTCACACAACGCAGGTCGTCCTCCTTGTCAAAGGCCGAATAACATCCCCCTGTGCGTGGGGGGGAAATATCTTCTTTATCCGCTCGCCGCGGACGGCCATCCAGATGGCTTCCGCACCGTGGCTGTTGTGAATAATGCTGCAGTCAGCGTGGTGGGGTGCTCATCTCTTCGAAATCCTGATTTCCGTTATTTTGGATATATACCCAGAAGTGGGCCTGCTGGGTCTTGAGGTAATTCTATTTTTAATTTTCAGAGGGACTTTCACACTTTTCCCATTCTGACTGCACCACGTGACATTCCCAGCCCCAGTGTGCAAGAGTTCCAATTTCTCTTCATCTTCCCCAGCACTGAATTTTGCTCTTTTTAGGGTCCTAGCCACCCTAATGGGTGGGAGGTGGCACCTCCTTGTGGTTTTGACTTGCATTTCCCTGATGATGAGGGATGCTGAGCATCTTCTTGCACATCCGTTGACCGTTTGTATTTCTTTGCAGAAATATCTATTCATGTCATTGGCCTGTTTTTTTTTTTTTTTTTTTTTTTTTTTTAGAGTATTTTATATAATTCCTTGTGTAATTCTTTAGGAATTCTGTATAAGAGCAAGAGTTCTTTATATGATATGGATATTAACCCTGTATTGTGTATTTGGCTTAGAACTATTCTGTCCTGCCCTGTAGGCTGCCTTTGCCTTCCGTTGATGCTTTCCTTTGTTGTCAGAAGCTTCTTAGTCCCATGTGGTCCCACTCGTTTCTTTTTGCTCTTGTTGCCTCTGCTCTTGATGTCATATTGGTCAAATTAGTGCCGAGATCAATGCCAACAAGCTTTTCTCGTGTGTTTTCTTCCCGGAGTCTTACAGTTTTAGGTCTTATGTTTGTCTTTAATCCATTTTGAGTTGATTTTTGTGTGTAATGTGATGTAAGGGTCCAGTTTCATTCTTTTGCATGTGGATGTCCGGCTTTCCCAGGACCATCTGTTGAAGAGACCAAGACAGTGTGGTCCTGGCACGAAGACAGACACACAGAACAAGGGAACAGCACGGAGAGCCCAGAAATAACTCACACACATGTAGCCAACTGATTCAATCAGTGACCCATGAATACATAATGGGGAAAGGATCATCTTGTACTTTTCTTTTAGGAAGTAAAGTTCTTTGCTCATTATAGATGCTGCTTAAAATGCAGGCTTTTACTTGAATATTTAGGCACATAAAGTAAGTGATAGTTATCTGGGGATTCATGGTAGTGCTTTCTCTTTGTAGGGTCCACCTTTTTTTTTTTCCCCCAGTTAACATACGGTGTAATATTAGTTTCAGGTGTACAGTATAGTGATTGTTTGTAAATTTTCATCATTTAAACAATATTATGATTATCCATACATAAGGGTTGTATTTAATTTTCTAACCTTTTACATGGAATTTTTTCAGATACACATAAAAGTAAAGAGAATAAAACAGTGAGTCCCCTTGTACCCATATCCAGTTTCAAGAACTAGTAGCATTCTACCGTTCTTTTTTAAAAAAAAATTTATTGTTATGTTAATCACCATACATCATTAGTTTTTGATGTAGTGTTCCGTGATTCATTGTTTGTGCATAACACCCAGTGCTCTATGCAGAACGTGCTCTCTTTAATACCCACCACCAGGCTAAACCATCCTCCCACCCCCCTTGCCTCTAGAACCCTCAGTTTGTCTTTCAGAGTCCATTGTCTCTCATGGTTCGTCCCCCCCTCCGATTTTCCCCCCTTCATTTTTCCCTTCCTACTATCTTCTTCTTTTTTTTTTCTTAACATATATTGCATTATTTGTTTCAGAGGTACAGATCTGAGATTCAACAGTCTTACACAAGTCACAGCGCTTACCAGAGCACATACCCTCCCCGGTGTCTATCACCCAGTCACCCCATCCCTCCCACCCCACCCCCCACTCCAGCAACCCTCAGTTTGTTTCCTGAGATTAAGAATTCCTCATATCAGTGAGGTCATATGATACATGTCTTTCTCTGTTTGACTTATTTTGCTCAGCATAATACCCTCCAGTTCTATCTACGTCATTGCAAATGGCAAGATCTCATTCCTTTTCATGGCTGTATACTATTCCATTGTATATATATTGTATGGTCCACCTTTTATCTGTAAATTTATGATTACTTACAAGGTCAAAGATTTTACTAGACATTTATTACACCTATATAGTTTTAGAACAAACAGGCACTGGAAGTAGGAGGAAAATAAAACTTATTCTTTGGGACACACATTGATCCTTTTACTGACATGAGACACTTGCTGGACCTAACTTGTCATCGATGAAGGTATTTGTTCATGTATGTGACACATTCAGAGACTTCACTCTCTGTCAACAAACCACATGATCCTCAGCCTAGCTTTCAAGGCCCATCATAAAAGGCCTCCGTTAGAGCCTCTACCAGGTATGTTTATATAAGTATTAAGTTGGATAATCCATAGACGCTCTTGAGCTCAGTGTCTGGTTCCATGAATGTGACCCCTTCTTGTCATTGTGCTTAATGTGTGTGTCATTCTCCTGCGAGTGGACACAGGTGTATGATTTGTGTATGAACTGAACACTTGTCATGCACCGAGCTCAGACTAGCAAATGCACTTCGATCTCAAGTCACTACTGGATTAGACTAAACCTCAGATCCATAGACTCGATCGATCTAATCATTTACATTTGCATAACCAAGAGGGGTTCCCAGTACAGCTCCCAGCCAGCTAGGAGGGCAGCTGAGCGGAGCTGGGCTTCCCCGCCCCCCTCTGGAAAAGAAGGCTGCTGGTTGGCTGTAAATCCAAGCGTGGGTACGTTCGAAAGTGGCTCTGGATCAGCATCCTGAGCTAGAGCCCTTTCCCTAGGGAAAAGTAGCGTAAGAAGTTGTCAGATTTGGGCACTGCCTGAGGAAGGGCATGTCAAGGGTCGAAGGCTAGTGCTGGCCGTGGGGTGGGTTCACTGTGATGCTTTGCTGGGTTATTTTGTGTAATCAGTGATGACCCCGTGATGAAGCTTGCAATTATTCCTGTTTAGGAAACAGAGGCTGACAGAAGCTAAGAAATGTATCTCGGCCCCACAACTCTGCGCATAGAGCTGGGACTCAGACCCCGGCAGGCAGGCTCGAGGGGTGCACTGCATCCCGAGTACAATTACAGACGTAACTGCCCATGTGCCCTGGCGAGATGGATCCTGCAGCATGTAGAGTGGAAGAGCAGTGTGGGCGGCTGGGGTGGGGGCGCTGATCCCGAGGGAGGGTGCTGAGCTGATTCTCCTTCTTCCTGCAGCACGAGGGTCTCAGGTTCCAGGAGAGAAGGCAGAGCTCGGGGTGTACCGTCTCTGGCAGAGACAGGAGAGAGATTCCCGGCAGGGAGCGGGGGATCAGGGTGATGTCAACATGGCTGAGTGCGGGTGGGAAGGAGGCAGGATGGGGAAGCTGGGCCGTGTAGACCCTGGAAGGTTGAATGGATTCTATTCTGAGGGCAGCGGGGGAGCCGTGCAGGGTTGCCTACAGGTCATGGGAGGGTCCCCAGCTGCTGCATGTTTGGGAAGGGGTTGAGGGGAGGTGGTGCAGCAGGAAGACGGAACAGATGGGAGGGAACGAAGGCTACAGGATGCGGTGTGGGTCTGGGGTGAGGAGGTGGGGGGGGGTCGTCGGATGGGAGGGGCGTCCTGGAGGGATTCTGCAGGCCTAGCTGCTGGCTGGGCATAGGCAGGTCGTGATGGGGAAGAGAGTATGCCCTGGGTGGCTGGGCTGTGTGCGGAGAGGCAGGAGCCGGTCTGCGCGTCACCCCGCGTCCCGCGCCCAGAGCGGCTCACGGAGGTACTCCCACAGTGTTCACTGAAGGGTAAATGGAATGTAAGTAATGGAGGGGGAGTAGTTTTGCAGACTATTCCAGGAGATTACTCTCGGGCACTTTAGCTAAGTGTCTCCAGGGCACTTCCGAGTGGAAGTGTTTGAAGCAGGCAGAGCTCAGAGGGAGGCGCGGGTGGAAACGGAAGAGCGGGGTCATGGACCACGGATAGTCTCGGGCAGGGTGGGGCCTGGGACTAGCCAGGGAGAGAGCACAGTGAAGGGAGGGGGTGCAGGCCCCTGTCTTCCGGGTTTGGGCAGACAGGAAGGATGTGGGATGGGTTCTCAGCAGGAGAGGCGGGAGGCAAAGTGGGGAGGAGAGGGCTCACAGCAGGTGCATGGCAGGGAGGTGAGCGCTGCTGGCTGGCCGGCCATGGCACGAGGCTGGAGGCAGCCCACTGCGTTTGGCACTAGCTGTGACTGCCCATACCGGGAGAGAGAAGGCCAGCTGGTGGCGTTGGGCCAGGCGCCGCTCGGAGGGACAGGCTTCGGGTCTGCTGTCAGAGCTGGTTCTAGCTCAGGTGCAAGGACGTCATGGGCAGCAGTGGGGACGTGTCCCGTATGCACAGTGAGGGCGCGCACAGTAGAGCCGGTCTTCCAGCAGGTGCACTCTGCTTTCTCTGTGGCGGAGCGAAGACAGGTGCTTGTTTGGTGTTTCCATCCCTCCTGCCTTTACAGGATTTGTGACCAAGCTCTGGTGCCCCAAACACCCACACGAGAAGTCATATACCGAACGCTACTGGGTTATGTGAGCTGAGCCTCTGGTAACCTGATGGGCTAGTGGAGAGACGGGGTATGTGTCGCCAGTGAGCTATCTGTCTAGCCCACCCGACGTCCATGGAGGGTCCCTTGGGTGGGGGCTCTACAGTCCACACTGTCATTCCAAAGATACCAAGTAATGCCTGAATTAATAAACCCAGGTACTGAGTGCTGCTGGAGAGAGGGGGGTGGAGATGGGCTAGGTGGGGGATCGGCATTAAGGAGGGTACTTGTGATGAGCACTGGGTGCTGTATGTAAGTGATGAATCACTAAATTCTACTTCTGAAACCAACATTGCACTGTATGTTAAATAACTGAAATTTAAGTTAAAAAAAAAATAAACCCAGTGTAGAACCGATGGGGCGAGTCAGGGCCAGGCTCTGCCTCCCGTCCCTGGCTCTGTCCTCGGGAAGCTGTCAACTGTGATCGGCATGTGTCTCCATGTGCAGCCACCGTCACAAGGCGTGACCCTGGACCTGCACGCAGACTGGCCATGGACTCCAAGCCTGGGCACTGGGAGGAAAACAGAAGCGTTTCAGTGGAGAGCAGAAACCTAACCCCACTTGATCCCCCAATCTGCAACATCCCAAGGCTCAGCACTTTCTCTGTCAGTGAAAATATGAATATGAATTTTGTAAGCTCTTAATCTCAGGAGTTATTAGCAAGGAGTTGACTGAAATTATTTCTTGTACTGAGCATGACGGAGTTAGCTTTCTAAACAGAGTATTTTTCCATGCTTGTGTCAAATCTATCTCTTCAACCTCAAATTCCAGAGAACATCCTGCTTGCAAGCATGTCACACTTGGCTAGGAGACGCTCTGCTCCTGCAGGCTGGGAGCCTCTGTCCGCACGGACCCACGTGGCCCCAGTGTCTTCTCACGGGTCGTTTACTCCCGCTAATGGCTCCTGCTTGGATAAGTTTTTCTGCCACAGAAAGCTCTGATTGTAGCAGGAAAATGGGCTGAGAATCAGGTGGAGATAAGCATCAGCCAGTCAGGGAGCTCTGGCCCCACCTGCCCAAAGCCTGCACCTGCCAGGCCCGCCTGTTTCTGTATCTGTCAGTGGGGTCTGAGACACCAGTTTGTGTTCACTGAAGATGCTCTGGGCAGTGTTTGCAGAGACCCCCGTGATAGGTGCTGCTCAAAGCAGAGGTGGCAGCACTGGGGGACCTGGCCAGAACTCAGGGGCTCAAAGGCAGCCAGATCTGCCTCCTGGGCTCCTGGAGTCTTCACCTCAGACAGAGGCGAGGGCTTTGGGGTGGTGGGGTCCCAGTGACCCCATGGAGGAGGGAGGGAGTCATGGCCAGCCACAAGCAGCAGCCTGAAAGCTAGGCTTTCTGCTGCCTGGGCATCTCGTCTCCCTCGGAGGAGGAGCCCATCCTGCTCCAAACCCCATCTGAAGATGCTCTGAGGAGCAGGGGTCCTGGCAGCTGCCTGCTCTTCTCCGAGTAATGAAAGCTCTCCCTTCGGCCTCATAGAATTAATGTGAGACGCATTTCGGCTAATTCCCCGTAGAGTGCTAAAAACTGCAGAGCTTGTAACCTCAAAGCTAAGTGGTGCTGAGAGGCATTTCAGGAGAGTCTGTTCTCATTTGCATTTTGCACGCTTAAATATTGGTGTCACAATGAGCCTGGGAAGGTCTGAAAATCCCATTCCCGGCCTTGAACAGCTCCTCTCTCAGGGGGGACTCCGAGGGACTCTGCGTTTGGCCTGTAGCCGGGGTCTGGCAGTGACAAGGAGGGAGTGTGCGAGGGGGGGCTCGCTCCTGCCCGAGGCTGGGCCCTGACACTGGGCTCACACACGCTGCTGTCCCATCTGTGTGTGGCTCGCAGGGCGGGGAGCCCTGGGGAGGGGCGGGCTCGGCACACACCTGTCGCTGGGTCATCCTTCAGGCAGAGCGGCCTGGCAGTGCCATGCACCCTGTTACTTTGTCCCCGTCCTGCCCCTCACTGCTCTGCAGATGCTGCTGACCGCAGAAAGGCCATGAATTTTAAGGAGCTCTGCTCTTTGCTCTTCCCCACATAGCCTAAAGAGGACGCTGCCTAACGCTCAGGCTCTCACTTTCCTAACTGACCAGTGCTGCTCACACTTGGGCATCTGGACTCTGAGCTTTGTAATGCTCTGGGTTCTGGGCTTAGGGTAGAACACACTGCCGACCCAGAGCAGGTGCTGTGACCCAGGCAGCCAGGTCGTGGTGCCTGGCTGCACCCACCTGCTCCTTCCTTTACTCACAGAGGACTCAGTCCTTGGCCTCCTGGGCAGTAAGAATCCCACAGAGGACGTGATGCCACTGCAGTCCCTCGGGGATCTGCATAATCGATCTGGAAGTTCTTCCAGCCGCTGTGGAAGGCGTCTTCCCTCTGGTCTGAGGACTCCAGGGGCACACTCAGCTCCAACGGTCTTTGTCAGCCCTGTTGTTGGGTGCAGTCACTGTGGAATGGAGGCCCCACCAAGCTGAACCACCGGAGCTCAGCCAGCCCATGACAGGTCTAAGGAAGAGCAGGAGACACATCTTCCATGGCCTTCCCGGGGGGCACTGGGAGGGCAGGGTGCCTTGCGCCTTTCTGCCACCTCTATCCGCCGACCGGGAGCCCTCATCTCAGGGCTTGAGCCCCCCAAAAAAGGCAACACTGGGTTTCTGAGGTTTCAAAGGGCACTGGCCTTTCCCCCAGGAAATCTGCTGCACCTGGAACGGCTTCTGGAGACCAGGACCCACTTCACTGAGGTCCAGACTGCGTCCTGCAGACCCAGGTGCACGCAGCCTCCTGGTGACAGAGCTCCAAAGGGCAACCGAGTGGTCCTTTCTTTAGAAACATGAATGCACCACTGCTCAGGGTCCTCCA
Organism: Mirounga leonina; assembly: GCF_011800145.1. Lineage (NCBI taxonomy): Eukaryota > Metazoa > Chordata > Mammalia > Carnivora > Phocidae > Mirounga > Mirounga leonina. The sequence goes on along the minus strand of NW_023270265.1, from coordinate 52,532,235 downwards.
GCTTGTCAGATGCCAGCACACTGTAGGCCAGTAACAGCACCCTGTTCTTTATAGAGAAGCACATTATTCTCACGGCCCCCGGTGCACCCCATGCATGTAGGGAAAGAGAGACACAAAATAACACACGGCCATGTCGACTGCTCTCTGTGGCCTGCAGACTTGTTCCACTATAAGCTTTTCACGCTTTCCTGCTCATAAAATTGTGAATTCAGTGAAATTAAGAAAATAAGCCTCTTAACATGACCCCTGGTGTATAGCAGGTGTACATCCATTCACACAACATGCAGTGCACACACACACACACACACAACGTGCACACATGCAACACACACGCATGATGCATACACTTAACGTGCACACACAACACACAGACATACAACATACACCCACACACAACATGCACACACACAACATGTACACACGTACAACAAGCATGCACATACCATGTCAGTTCCCTTTCTCTCTCCCTCCGTCCTTGCAGGAAAACCATAAAGGCAGAGCATGGATGACTATTTCTCAGAGGAGGAGACTAGGGTTGTCTGAAGTCACGGGTCAGGGCCAATACCGGACCCAGACCCTAACTCTCAGGCCAGTGCTCTCTCTCGTACACGACATCAATTCACATAATAAAATATCTAGTGAGGTGTCATGTATCCACATTGCTGTGGTTCTTTTCACTCGTGTTGTTTATTCTCCCCCGAAGTTACCCCAGCTTCCCAAGTTCCCCTGTGCTGTTCTTTCCACTCACAGTCACATTTAAGGAAGGGCATTGGAGTGTCACCTCTGAGGCTGTGTTCCCAGGATCCCAGGAGACTCAGGCTCACAGGGGAAGACACAGTGAGAAACAGAGCTTATTCATTATCTCCTGGCAAGTTCTCTTTACTAATATTTTGAAAATAGCAGTAACAGAGTCAAAACGGTTTTAGAGAGCTAAAAGGACAGAAATGAGATCATTAAACACATGAGATGTTTAAAATGGAAATGTTATATGCTCCTTAGTTAACTTTAGGAAACATTTGAAAACATCTCCATGTTATGCTTGTTTCTGTGAAAAAGGTAAAAAAAACCCAAAACCCTAAAACTAGAAATTGTATGTTTTTTGTTCTAATTTAAAACTGTAATGTGAGAAATTTCTTCTCTGAGTTAGATAATAGTTTTGAATGCTGGAAGAATATTTCCCCAATGTTTGTGCTGTTCAAAATTAACAACTACAGAAAAACACACTTTTAGGTTTAATCTGTATTATCAACATTTTCTCCATCACTCTATTATCTGGTAAATCAACAAAACAATACATCAAACCTTGATTTGTAACACTTGCTAATTTCTGTGGTGTAAATACTCTCACCACGACTGATTTCTGATTTCAAGCTACTGACCTGATATCATCATACACAGGGTTGGGAAGAGTTGCACAATTGCATGCTGTCATACAACACTACCACCACATAGATACAATAGATTTAGATAACCCCAAGAGAATCCATGATAAGAAGATACAGAAGAATAACTGGAATGTGATGGATTTTGAATATTTATTTCCTTTGTTCTTAATGATTTGTTTGATAGTAAGTTATATAACTTAGTTTTTAATAAGGGCTATGTTTAACAAATGGATATCAAGATTCCTGAAAACTTATCAATCTTACAAGCTGGCTCCAGCATGACAGGGTCTCCACGTGTTTATTCTAAGCTGGAGGAGGACTAGTTTTGTGGAGCATGCCTTTATAATGGTGAAGGTAGGTAAGGAAGACACACCATGCTTCCCCAAGGGAGCACACTCTCACTTCCTCCTAGTCTCCACTGGCCAAAGCAGATCACCCAAGCAGCCTGAAGTTAATAGAACTGGGATGTATAGTTCACCCAGAGTGGAGCCATGGCAAGATGTGAAGGAGAGGAGGACTTTTGAACAAATAATATGATATATTAAAATTTTGAGTGACGATTTAGCTGGGTATAAAATTTTAGGTTGACAGTAATTTGACCACAGCATTTTGGCTCATAGTTCCATTGTCTCTTAACATCTATTGTTGATGAGAAAGTCATTCTCATCTAATGGTTCTGTAGGTAATTCCCTTTCATTCTAGTGGTTTTTTAAAGATTTTATTTATTTATTTGTCAGAGAGAGAGAGAGCACAAGCAGGTGAAGCTGCAGGCAGAGGGAGAAGCAGGCTCCCTGCTGAGCAAGGAGCCCAATGTGGGACTTGATCCCAGGACCCTGGGATCATGACCTGAGCCGAAGGCAGCCGCTTAACTGACTGAGCCACCCAGGCATCCCATTCTAATGGTTTTTAAGATAGTTTCTTTATTCCTGATCTGTATTTTCACTATGACTGGTTTAAATATGGGTTTTTCCCTCCTCAATACTCGAAGGCCATGTTTTTCATCAAATCTGGAGACTTCTGGGCTAATGGCTTTTTATACATTGCAGCTAAATTATTTCTTCCCCCTTTTTCTCCTGGAGTCCCTCTTAATTTAAGATTTGGGCATGAAATATTTTCTTCCTATGCCAAATTTCACTTGAATTCCACAATTCCAGCTTATATTCCTCTTTGAGTGCATCTACTGTAGAACTGATAAATCTATTAAAATTCTAATTTAATTGACTATGTTACTCATTTTCAACATTAGTTATTGTTTCATTTCTTTCTTGTTTCATTTTTTTTTAAGATTTTATTCATTCATGAGAGAGAAAGAGAGATTGAGAGTGAGCACAAGCAGAGAGGGGAGGTAGGGGGAGAGGGAGATCCACACTCTCCACTGAGCAGGGACCCTGATGCAGGGCTCAATTCCAGGATCCAGAGATCATGACCTGCATTGAAGGCAGATGCTTAACCAGCTAAGCCACTCAGGCACTCCTCTTGTTTAATTTTTAATGGACATTATATGCCTTCATGTATCTTTCTGAGCACCCTAAATGAAATTATTTTAAAGTACTTCAAGTTTTTTTTATAGGAGAAATTTTCACCTAGAGTAAACCATTGTTGCAATTATTGATTTTGGGGACTGTATTTCTTTTTTTATTGAAATATGATTAACATACAATGTTATATTAGTTTCAGGTGTACAACATATTGATTTGATAATTCTATACACTACTCCATGCCCAGCATTATCCATTACCATATAACATTATTACAATAACATAGTCATCATCTATCACCATATAATGTGATTACAAAATTATTGACTATATTCCCTATGCTGTACTTTTCCTCTCTGTGACTTATTAATTTTATAACTGGAAGCTTGTACCTCTTATGGGCTGCATTTCTAAGCCTTGATATTTCTTACATGTTCTGAATTTGGAGTTGGGAGAGAATCTTCTTGTTTGATTGATTTTGTAGTTGTTGCTTTATTATTTCTCTCTCCTCCTATATTTACCCTCCTGACTGTACTGTGGTGGCTTTGGACCCTCAGTCCAGAACCAAATCTGTAAAGGGTGATGGTTCAGGGTCTCAGCCATGAGATGATATTGAGGTTACAATACATCCAATCACCCTGCTAATAAGCAGTGTTACTTAGTTACTGGCTATTGGGTTTCCCTATCTCTTCCTGCCTCTTTGCACACTTTCTGGCTGTTTTCTGTGGCCTTGGGCAGCACTCAGCAATGTTATTGTGCTCAAGCTTGTTGTACAAGTGGGGAAGACCCCATTCCACCCCCTAGCTTTGACATTTAGCCTGATTCTGATTGCCATGACTCACATGGTGCATTTTTAGCTCCCTTTGGCCTGTGCAAGTCAAACCTTGGCAGCTCTCCTGGCCCCTGAGCCTAGAGCCCAAGAGACCCAGTGTTTCAATCCTGTGCACTGCTCAGCATTTCTGCTGTTTCTTGTTCACAAAGTGAGATTTATCTTGCTTCTGAGTCCTGAACTGTCTTTCTATTTTTTCTTTTACATTTCATCTATTATTGCTATGGTTTTGGAGCAAACGGGTTGCACCAAAGCATGAACATACCATGCCAACCTGATAAAAAGTAAGGTCATTTGATCTTTACTGCTAACTGGACTGGATGAATCTTGTGTCTAGAGATTAATCTTCGTAGAGACTTAAGAGTAAAACCAAACTCTGTGAAACCAGCTGAGATGCACTTGACTCACAGCTGAACATCTCACAATACATTAGGGAAACTGGTGGCAAACAAGGATTTGAAGAGACAGGCCACAGTTGCTATTTGTTTACAAACCACAAGGAACTTCAGGGAATTAAGGAAAAGGTACAACATTAATTCCATTTCTGTAGTCATTTGAAAAGAGAACAGATGAGAGTAGTAACGTTTAAAAATAATTATCCCTGTGCATGGTCACTTTATACATCTCCATAAATAAAGAGATAATACTCAGCCCACAGAATTATAGAAATCTCCATTTCGCAAGAGCTGGTAATGAGGGTTTTACTAGATTCCTTAATCACCCTATTTGATCATGGCCTTGAATCTCCTTTCTGATAATTTCATCTCCCAAAACAGCAGATCAGAAGACAACACTTCCCAGGACAAGAGGAAGTGATAACTGAAGTGGATGTGATGCAGGGATTTGGAGGGGCCATCCTGTCATTGTGAGTCTGTGGCCACAGTCAGGGAGGGTAGGCAGAGCCCAGTGGCCACAGCACTGATGAAGAGGGAAGACAGAGAGGCATGACTCCAGCACCTGAGACTGCACCAGGGAAAGTCACAATAAAACACAATTTGATTGTGTTATCATAAATTAATCCACTGAGAAAAAAAGAAAATACCCAAAAAAGTCAGAATCTCTCTGCTAAGGTCAGCATTGAAGAGGACACAGAAATTAATAGAGATAAGGTTATGATCCTTAAAAGAAGAGGGTGCTATAAATTCTGTGAATGTGTCAGGGACAGAGAGCCCTTGACTGGCTGAGGCCTCAGAAAATCCCAAGCAAGGAAGCCTGGTTCCAGATGTTCCGGGCAAAAGGGTGTCTCAGGAATGTTCCGGTGTCCTGTGTGGGCCATCGATGGGATGTTGATGCATGACAGGGCTCCTCAGTTCCTGTTCGGCTCCTCTCTCCCCTTGGGAATTAATCTTCAGACATAAAAAGGAAACTTATCGTTGGTAAAGGTGAAGCAGAACGTTTAGAGTGAGAGGAGGTGGTCCAAAGGCCCATGTGACAGCCCAGGACTGGGCCTGGAGCTCGTTGGATCCAGACTGGGGACATCAGAAGGCACGTGGGGACCAAGCACAATGCCAGACAGCTGAAAAAACACCGAGCTACTCCAACTTTCCAAAAGAGTCAGAAAACGAGGCAGTTTGCCACCTACTAGTGAGTTTGATGGCAATCATGGGCAAGACTTAAGAAGATCTAAGAGTTGCTTTGTGCACAGGTAGGAAAAGCATCAGTCCCCTGGGAATAAGCCTGAGCTCACTGAGAACAAGTTTTCTTTCTCGGGCAGGTTGACCAGATGGACAGGCAGGGAAAGCTGTTGCTGCAGCTTCGCGTCAGGCAGACTCTGGTGCCAACACCAGCGTCCACCTCCTGGTCGTGTTCCTGCCTGGGCCTCGGGTGGGCTCTCTGTCTGATGTGACAGCTCTAGGAGCAGGTGCAGTCTACCCTGAAACTGCCGAGACATCTTCAGCTCTGTCGAGTGCTCCTATGCCTGGAATATTCAGTCCCGAGCATCCCTGATCAGAAGGGCATGTCCCTCTGGAGATGCAGCGACCAGGACTAAAGCTGAAAGGGTTTAGCCGATTTCTGCAAGTGAGCCCAGACTCAGGGAGCCTTGCACTGCTGCACAGCAACGCCAATGCACGAGACACCCACTGTCACCCAAGGTCCGGCTGCGAGTTTGCGCACGGGCTACTTTCCTTTAATCTGCAAGTGATTATGGAGACATGACCTGACTGCGTCTCTCAGGGAACCAGCATTCGTCTGAGGACAGCCAATTTAAGGACAGAACAAGAGACTGGGGATGAGCAGGGCCTCACTTCTGGCCCAGGGTCATATTTGGACGTCACAAAGGTGACATTTTACTGCAGGTCACAATGAGAGTAAGACTTCCCTTGGCAATCCGCCAGACACACAGAACGCTCCACGGGGCGGATGCTTGTCAGAGGGAAGCTGGCCGTGTCCATAAGAGGAAGAGAACCATGGGGCATGTGTCGTCTATGGAGGGCTTCAACACACCACACAACTGAAGAAGTTGTCCGCTGGCAAATGCACGGGACCTGTTCTGTGTTTCGGAAGCTGCCCGTGACCTCCCCTGCTCCGCCAAGAGCACAGGCCCATTTGCTGAGTTTTTTGTGCTGGGCAAACTTAGAGAATACTAAGACCCCAGACAGGAAATTCAGAAGCAATCCCTCAGCTGCTCCACTGCCCAATGAACAGCTCCCCCAATTCCCTGCTGAGGAACTGCTGAGAAGAGAAAGCACGGGGGTGCTTCGGGGCTGGGCCTGCAGACCCTTTTCCCACACCTTGTGAAATGGAGCAAGATGAACACCATGCTCCCTCCCACTGGCTCCCTGTCCCTGGTGAGTTGGGTGCAGTGGTAGGAGACTCCAAGGCCTGGGGGCCAGGCAGGCTCTGTGCACAGCTGTGGGGCTGAGTGTCAGACAGCGGGGAGGTTTTGGGCTTCGGCAAACCGCAAAGCAAACTCCTGGATGAAGGTGGCCAGATTAACGTTACACGGGCACACATGGAGAAAAGGTCTCACCCGGCCGGTCTGACAACCTCTGGTTTGGAGGATGTGTGTGAGACGTGCCGTGCGGGGCCCCGTGTCTTGTGCCCCGTGCCGGAAGGCCTTCTCTGTCTCCCATGGCCTCTGAGACGGTGTCTTAGTTGGAATGGGCCTGAGATGAAGATTCCAGGGTACGAGGAGCAAGTAACACTGCAGGGGGGCGTGGGGCAGAGAGACAGGCGGGGAGGGCATCCGGTAAATGGCACGTCATCACGTCAGCTGCCACCAAGGGGAGCGAAGGTTGATCCGCGGGGAAACTCCGCTGAGGCTGCGACTGGGGGCAGATCCCAGGAAGTAGTCACGCCCTATAGCATGTTTGCCCAGCTACACGGGTGAGTAAGGTGCAGAAGGGGTGGGCCAGGAACTACTAGCATCTTCGGCTGCAGGGGGGCTGCTGGCTCCAGGTGGGTCCTGGGTATCCTCAGCCTGTGAGCATCTATACTGAGCAGGGACGGCTGTGTGGCTGCCCCATCTGGAGCCTGGGACGTTCTCCTTTGGTTCTGGCACTTCTTCCCAGGAAGCCCTATTAGGTCACCAGGTCAAGCCCACCAGCCATGAAGAGCATTCTCTTCAGTCACTGTTCTAGCAGACTCAGCGCTTGTCCCCCCAAAGCACACCTGGAACCCACAAGTGTGCTGGGTCGTGTGCGGTAGGAGCCGTTGGCCGGTCCTGCTTCAGCAGAGTTGCGATGCTGGGAAGGCAAAGTCTCAAACACCTGTGTCCAAAGTAGAAGACTGTGGGTTGCCTCTCTCAGAGATGCAGAAGGCAAGGTACGAGTCCAGCAGAAAACGAAATACATTCCTCCTGGTCATTTTCCTTCAGTCACCATAAATCCATCAAACGCTCATGCAAGCCACACACTGAGGACGTACAGATGGGAGAACAGACCCAGCCCTGTTAAAAGGGCCGAGAAGGAAGATCGAGGGCAGAAGTGTGTTTGGGAAGGCTCTCGAGATCGCAGGGTGGAGAGTACATTTATGAAGGTGGGGGTGGGCAGAGGGAATCCAGAAGAGCCTCCCAGGGGAGGTGGTCCCGGAGTGAGGTCAAGAAGAGAAAACTCCGGTATGTGCCGTACCGGATGGAAATACAGCCTCTTACAGTGGTATTGCTAGTCAGAAGCTTATCAATGATCCCATCATGGTGATGACAGGTAAGCACACATGATTTTCCCGCTGACATCATTCTGGAAGCGTCACCCCTAACTCATCCGAGCACCCAGCTTGGAAATGTGGGGTTATTTTGTATTCCCCCACCCTCCCTCCTCATCCCTGCCTGAGCCAATCAGTGTCTAAGCCCTGTAAATTCTACTGCTAAGTATTTATCAAAACTGTCTAGTCCCTCAGTCCTCACTGTCCGGACAACCACCACCTCTTACCTGGGCTATTCCAGCCCCGCCTAGCTGAGGACTTTTACTCTCTTGTGGGGCTCAAGCCTCCGGGCCAAAACAGTAAAGTCACCACCAACAGCTCAAACCCACATATTCCCTTTGCCCGGCTTTAGTAAGAGCTCATTGCAAACACCTGCCCCACCCCTCCCCCCGCATACACAGGTCATACACACACACACACACACAGTTAAACACACAGATAAACACACACAGGCACATTCAACTCTGAAATTCTAAGAAACACCCTCATCCTGTCAGACCTTGCAAGGTGAAATTTCAAAACATACTTGCTTCCTTCAGATGCTGAAAGACGGGCAGGAATAGGCTTTTATGAAAGATTTGGTTCCTACTTCCAGCAGAATTATGAGGCCATTAAATTGGCTTATAGGGTATTATTTCTGTATTTCCAACCCTGACCAGGACTGATGGGTGGATATATACCTTAAATGAAAAATAATTAAGGAGATAATGGAACTGTTTTAAAATCTTAACCTGAATTTGAACTCAATCATTTTTTGTTCAAAATGTAGGCAGACTCAGTAGGGCTGAGGCTCTCCCCGCACTCCTCTCTGAGATTCTACTCAGGCAATTACTTCCGTTTGTGTCAGTAATCTATTTCCTTTAAGTAGCAGATTAGTAATCAGAAGTTGGGGGCCTTCCATGTGCAGTCTGGTTGGAAAGTTAGGAGCTCAGTGTTGGTTAGCACGTAGCCACACTGTTTGAAATCATCATCCTATCATGGCTGCTCAAAGAGCTGTAAGTGTGTTTGGGATTCCACACGGGAAGGGAAGGTAGAGAGAAAGAAAGCGACAAAGAAGGTGAATCTGGCACCCAGAATCTTCCTCCAACGCCTGCTTATGTTCTGGAGGCTTGAAAAATCACCGAGGAGGTTGTATTTGGAGACAGAATGCCTAGTGGAGGTTTGCTGTGTGCTCAGGAGCGCGTGCATACGAAGGCACGTGTGTGCGAGTAAGCAATCACACTTCTGCACGGCGACGTGTGCGCAGAGAAGAGGAGGCGAGGGGAGAGCTGACAAAAGTAGGTACGGGGACCCCACGTGAAGGAGGGGCTGTGCGGGAAACCCCACACAGGGCCCAGGCTTCACTCGTCCCCAAGCTTCTGAGCGCCTCACTCATAGTCCTGGTCACTAGGAGGACCTGAAGGGAGAGCTAAGGATGTTTGGAGGAGTCCGACTGGGCCCAGTGGAGCAGTTGTCTGCAGAAGGACACAAATCGCCCCCGAGAATGTGAGCGTTCAACACTCTGTGCCTTCAAAATGCAGTTCAGACGCCCCTGCGCCAAGTGACCGTGGACCTCCTCCGTCCAGCAACCCGAGAGCCAGCGCAGTTCCTGCGATGTGTGCGAACCTCTGGTTGCTCGGAATGCTTCAGGAAAGGTAAGCTCTGTTTTGGATCCAGATTTAAGCTGGGTTCACGAAAACAAATGACAGCCATCCAAAACATGAGGAGCTACCCCAAAATGAGTGAAGCTGGCCCATCCACTCTAATTTCTAGCTGACTCGTAGATCTTGAGCCAGGCCGCAGGCTGGCTGCAGGATGGGAGGGTGCCGATGGTTGGTCTGTTCCTTCCTTCGAGGACCCAGGATTGGCAGCGTGTCCACCCTGCCCCGCCGTGTGATGGTGGGGCATCCAGCAGGACGCCCCCCTCCTGACCCCAGAGGTGCCAGCTGAAGAAAGCACGCAAATGTACCCATCCTTGTTTAATTATCAACGTTGATGCATAATGAGGGAAACGTGGCTATGGGAAGGGATGGGGGCCCCTAACTCAGCTTTGGGGCCCAGGGGGGCCTCCCTGGACTTGTCCCGATGAAGCTGAGGATCACCAGGAGTTTAGCGAAGTTCTGCTGGGTTGGGGGTGGGGCAGCACTGAAGATGGAGGGGAAAGGACAAAGGCATCAAAACGCAAACAGCTCAGTGGTGAACTGGCCAGCGGCGGGGACGGTGGGGGTCTAGTCCTTGCCCCCCGGCTGACCTCCAAGGCCTGCTGGCCAGTCCCCCCGCTTCAGTTCTTGCCATCTGTCTCAGCCCGTGTTCCAGAAATCAGAACTCCTTGCCACTTTGTTGGGGGTGCAGTTTCAGGGAACGGGGTGAGGGCCAATGGGAAGGAGGCAGGGAAAGAGGGGGAACCCGCGTGGGAAGTCATCCAGCGGACTCCTGCCAAGGGTGACTGGCCTCTCACTAGTCACCCCTCACTCACTAGTCTCACTCCTCCCCTAGGCATCCCAGATGCCGCCGGAACCCCACTCAGCATCGTCTGTTGGGTGGGGAGGCAGCACAGTCAGGTATCCCATCGGTCACAGACGTGCCCCATGCTGGGTTAATGACCCCACGCTCTGGGTCTTGCATGGATGGTGGACGGGTGCCAGGCAGGGTCCTGGGGCATCTCACGTCTGGCCTTGACAAGGAGGCTGCAGAGGTGAGAGGCCCAGGTGAGCTGCTGTTGGGTTGTGCCTGGGGCGGATGGAGCCCCTGCTGCCCGCGAGGCCAGGGATGGGACAAGAGGGCAGACCAGCCCGATCGGCGGAACAGGGCCTCATGCATACCCCAGTGATCTAGATTCCATACCACGAGAGTGGTAACCACGTGAGGCATTCTGTGTCATCCTTCTCGTGGTCCGACGGCCACCACCATGGCCTCTCCCGGCCCGCCTCGCGGCCTGCTGCAGCCCGTGGGCATCAGTTCTGCGTCGGAGTCAAAAGCTGGTTCTGCTCTGGCCTTTGTGCTTGGCTTCCACTGCTCACGCTCTCGTGCTGGGGCCCCTCCTGCAGCAGGTGCAGTATGGACAGCCCCTGCCCCAAGGGGCCTCCCTGGCCACCCCGCTGAGCCAGCCTGCCATGCCCCTTGTCCGATTTTCAGACTCCATCCAAAAATTCTGACGTGCAGGTCTGGGTGGGCCCAGCATCCTGCACCAGCTGCCAGGCGTCCCCCATGTGGCCCAGCAACGTATCTGGTTAGTGCAAATTTTTAGTTAGAGAAAATGCATTTTAAACATCATTTTGTTTGCCTTGATGAAAGAATGTTTTATTGACTCTTGGTTAGCTCTGTATGTCATTATGATAAGCCGACATTTCATGCTGTGAATCGGATGGTCTTGTAAATTCATAAGAATCCATGACAAATAGAACCTTGAAGAAATAGGGGGAGGGTGACCACCCAGGCCAGCGATCTGGCACCGTGACAGAGAGCCACATTTCCAGTTCCTCAGGATTCATGGCTCTAATTCCATCAGGACATCCAAAGAAATTGGTCCTGCCTGTACTCGCCCCATCCCCCCGCCATCACATTGTTTGGCAGAAGCAATGATTTTCTTGCAAACAGATTTCTGGTTCCTGTAAAGAAGCTTCCATATGTAGGAAAGTGGGGAAAACCTTTCTTTGGACCCACCTACTAAAAATCCAAGTATTGAGAGCATTAAAATACACACAAACCAACCACAGCCTCATCATATTATCTTGTTGGGTCACAGAATATTCCAAAGAGATGCCAAAGAGTGGTTCTCAGTAAATGAGGGAGGTCGTTGACCTGGATGGTTCGTGTTGTCTGGACACAAAGCTCAGAAACAGATGCCTGGTCAGTCTGAGGCCTCCCCGGGCCACACCCAGAGGGGCACCACTGGTTTTGGAGTTGCTGATGGCAGTGACAGCCACTGGCTCGGTCTTCAAGGACAGAGCATCCTAGAGAGGATGCTGAGGATTCTGGCGTGCCCTGTGGCCCACAGACACCTGCAGTGCTGTGGGCTGGACCACCCGAGGCTGCATCCCCCTTGTGTTCCCTTCCAGGCCCAGGGCCACCGCTATTCGTAGTCCTGAACCCTGTCCACCCTCCTCCTGCCCCACACAGTCCCCTGTGGCGCAGGACTGCACACCGTGGGCCTTTCCCCAAATGTGTGTTGGATTCTGCAGCTCCGTTTGAGTCTGAGCCCAATCACACACACCAGCTTTGTGGCCTGAGAGCTCCTGCAGCCTCAGGGTCTCTGCTAAGAGCGAAACCCACGGGCTGGGGTGAGAGCCACGTGGAAGAAACTGCACCGTGGGCAGGGCACTCCGGGTGCTCTGGGCACACTCTGTCCATTCGAGCGCACAGACTAACCCCTGCCGTGCGCTCCCGTGTCCCGGAGCTCTTCGGAACTTACCGCAGAGGGAACCCGCGGGACCCAGCTTATAGAGACCTACTTAGATGGCTGGTGGTTCGAGTGTTCTTCAAACTAACAATGGTTGGAGCAGGGACCACGTCCCATTATTATCAGTACAGGAGGCTACAGCCTGCCTGGGGAAGGCTTGATAACACCATTGAAATTACCCGAGGCCCAGGGGAGACTCAGCTACAATCCGACCGTTGTGGCTCAGTCCCCCGGAAGCCCCTCGGAGGCCACTGTGCCACTCACGTTGTGTCCAGGACCATGAAATGCTTGGAAAGCGTAGGGATGAGGAGGTGTTTTGCTAATGGCTCAGAAATTTCATATATATTAATTTTGAATTATGCTAGGAGTAAAGACCAAATTGCTCTCCCCAGACATATTTATTAAATAAATCTCAACGAGTCCAGGTTGGATCAGACGATAGTCCTAATACTTGTACTTAATCAATACGCACCCTCATCTGAATGGCGAGCAGATAAACCAAATCTTCAAATACGGTGGGAAGCATCGCAAAGCCTGAGGGTCTTTGCTATTTTTCTCAGCGACTGTGTTTTCTTCTTGTTGCCCGGTTCCTGTGTTCTGAATCAGTAAAAGCTTATTGGATATGACTTGGGGGTTTGCAGAGAACTAATTGAAATAATGTTTTATGTAATGGCAACATTTCGGGAAAGCGGTAACGATAAAAAATCATGGACAAGACACCACGTCTCCGAGCTCCTCCCTGCATCCGGGTCTTCTATTTTTAAATTGCTAATCAAAGCACCAACTTATTGCTTATGGGGAGATAGAATAAATCTTTATATCCCCAAAGCTTTTTAAATTATTCACTGTGCTTACTACTTTGCTTCTGAAGGGAGATTATCCCTTTTAATTGGAAATCTTCTATTATTTGTGTCTGAAATGTTTGAAAGAACAAGTTGGGGGCTCAGCCACTATTAACAGCCCGCTGCCAGGAAACATGATAAAAGAGCAGGTTGCGTGCGAGCTGTTCATCGCGAGGCATATTAACCCACTCATTCTCATCATCAATCACGCCCCAAACCTGCAGCCCAGATGCTCAGGTTCCACTCGTCACGTGTTTCGGAGGCTCAGCCCCTCCTGTCTGAGGCAACACGACTGTCCCTTCAGCCACATCACCCGGAGGCTGGGTTCCTGTGTCTCCGCAGCACTCCGAGCACATCAGGCTCGCCCACAGGCCTCCCCGGGATGAGTGTGGTCGGGGACGCCGCCCCACTAGGGGCTCCGTTAACCTTAAAGAGGACTTTTGTGTTTGCTGTTCTTCCTCTTTTTTTTTTTTTTTAAAGATTTTATTTATTTATTTGACAGAGAGAGAGAGCCAAGAGAGGGGACACAGCAGGGGGAGTGAGAGAGGGAGAAGCAGGCTTCCTGCTGAGCAGGAAGCCTGATGCAGGGCCCAATCCCAGGACCCTGGGATCATGACCTGAGCTGAAGGCAGATGCTTAACAACTGAGCCACCCAGGTGCCCCCCCTTTTTTAAAAAAATCTGTGTGGCAACGACATTGTAAGCAAGGCAGCTTTCTTGAAAGTGGCGTTTCTCTTCCCATGATAATTAGTGAGGAACTTGTGCCATGGGGATGGGGAAAAAGGGGAATTTGTTCAATATGTCCATGTGAAGTCTTCTGGGCCGAGACGAAGTGCATCTTCTTGGCTCATGTGTGGTCCGTCCCATGGGAGTTCCCATGCCTGCTCGGCGCCCCTCACTCCCTGGGTCCTGAGCCCAAGACCCTGGGCGTGTCCCTAGGCGTCAGCCCCATGTGGAGGGCTTCTCGCCTCCAGACACGAGCCTGGCTGTGCAGACCAGCATCTGAGGAACCCATACACCCTGGGCGGCTGGCCTGGCTCTCCCCGGACGTGGGATTGGGGCCGGCTTCACGCGCTGGTACCTGCCCGGGAAACAGAGGCCCACTGATGAGACGGAAGGGTGACTCCCGGCGACACGGCATTTTTCCTTGAATCAGACAGGAAGAACGGCTCTCTTCTGAGTTGTGACGGCCAACAAGCTCAGCTCTAAATTTAATATTCAAATGTAGTACCACAGAGACCTACACTTTGATAGAACTACCCCGTTCTTGCCCCATTCTGCAATTGCCTTATTTTTAAAAAATCACATATAATGACATATTATATATATACACACACAACATATTTTTCTTCTATAGAAGCTTTATTTACTCACATAATTTTCATACCCTACAACTCATGAAGTTAAAGTGTGTAATTCAGTGCTTTTAGTATATTCCAGATTCTTGCACACATCGCCACACTCCATTTCAGAGCATTTTCATTACTCCAAAAAGAGCCCCTGCCCCTCAGCTGTCCCCCAGCCCCTGTCTTCCCTGCCAACAGCCTTAGGACTCCACCAATCTGCTCTCTGTCTCTGCGGTTTGCCCCTGGGGGAGCATCACCTACGTGGACGTGTGGTCTTCTGTGCGGCTCCTTCCACTACGCAGGGCTGTCTGGGCTCATCCACTGGCAGCAGGTGTCCGTTTGTCTCCCTTCCTTATGACCGAATAATACTCCGCTGTCTGCCCCTTCAAGTTCATGAACGCGGGCTTCTTCTAGGAATGAAGCTGCCGTGAGCATTCCCCTGATCAGAGGCCAGTCTGGGGGTCCAGGAGCCTCGCCGTCCACCCTGCTCCCCTCTCCTGCTGGCCTGCGATCCAGGAGGCCGGTCTGAAGGGGCTGGACCAGGGGGCTGCATGTGTTCTGGCTTCTCGGGGGGCTCAGCCCAAGGGGGTGTGACAGGAGACCCAAGGGAAGGAGAGACAGGCTGTGTTCCCTCCTGGCCCCTCCCTGAGGGGTCCTGTTAGCTGGCCTCCCTACACAAAACTCTCTCTCTATGTCTGTCTCTCTGTCTGTGTCTCTGTGTCTATATTTCACTATTTCTCTCCTCCTGTCTCTGCATCTCTGTGTCTCTGTGTCTCTGTCTCTCTGTGTGTCTCTCTATTTCTATGTGTGTCTGTCTCTCTGTGTGTCTCTGTCTCTAAGTGTGTCTCTCTGTGTCTGTGTCTCTCTGCATGTCTATCGCCCTGTCTCTAGGTCTCCCTATTTCTCTGTGTGTCTGTGTCTCTGTGTATCTGTCTCTCTGTGTGTCTGTCTCTCACTTCCTAAATGAAACACAAACTAGAACTACTTTGCTGCTTCCTCATCCCCATGCCCACTGACCCCCCCATCCACCATAGTGGAGGCCACGGAACATGAGCGGCAAGTGCAGTGATGTGTCCCAGGTGTTGCTGCCACGTCTCTCTAGTGGACACACGTTCACATTCGTACTTTTTCTTTATTATCTTCCCTACAATTCACAAAGTGCATGTGTCCTTGGACTAAATTCCCATTTTATGAGAGACCGATTTACCGCACTCCCCCTTGTATTCCGAGCTGCGTATCTTTCATTGGTTGCCTGTTCTCAACAAGACGCCAAGACCGTAGAAAAGGCGTCAAGCCCCCAACTCCTCTCTGACTAAGCCTCATGGCCCCTCGTGCCCTATTAGCCTCTCCAATGAGCCAACATCCAGGTCCCAAAATGATTAGAATAATTTTAAACCTATTTTATTTATTTATGTGTATCAGCAGTGGATCTTCAAACACCAGGTTTCACAAAAATTAGAGCATTTTTCCCTCGTGGTCAGATGCACCATGAACATACACAACTGTGCTCGAAGGATGCCTTGTCCGTGAACAATCAGATTCCACTTCAGCCTTGTTTTTGAGGACCTTTCTTCTGTGATACGGGGCCAGACGCAGGTGACCACGGTGCCCTTACAGTGAAACGCCTGCCCCCACGGAGCTGGGGAAAAGGAGCAGAAGTGTCCACAGCTAGGGGACCACGGAGTCCAGTCTCGGCCTCAGAGCCACGTTGACGCTGAGGAAACGCCGATTGGCTGCCGGGACGTAATCCAAAACAACTCAGCTTCCTCTTGCATTTCTCAGAGACGCAAGGGGATCCCCATTCTGCCTCCTGCTCATCCTTGTGAATTATTCTAGCCTCACCTACTTAAATCCAACCCATTGGAAAGCTTCTCCTTTTACATAAAATCAGTGACATACGGATTCCTTGCCTCTGTCTCTGCCATTCCTAATGGTCAGCATCTCCAGTTTCAGCATCTAAGGGAGGGGCTTTCTTCTTATCAGAGGATCCTACGGGCACAGAGAAGATCCTCGCTGGGGCCAGGCCGACCCGAAGGGTCTGTCTCCCAGGCCGGATGTCTGGCTTCTACTCAGAGTGGCCGCTGGGCCCCAGACCCGGGTCCACAAGGGTGGCATGCTCTTGGTCGTTTTGGTGGTCCTGTCCCCCAGAGCAATAGGCGCCATGTGTTCCTGCAACAGGGCTTTGCTGTGGGGAGAAGGTGTGTGGCCATCTGGCCCAGACCCTAGTTCCCTGTTTCAGAAAACGATGCATCCCCAGGCAGCGCGTGGGCCTGGAGAGTGCCAGAAACGAATCTTGAGACCACATCTACTGAGCCATTAGTGGAAAGGGGTAGCTCGTAGCTGGCCATGCAAGGAGGGGCATCCATCAGCGAGTGGCTGGCCCTGGGACACTGAGGTCTTCCCTGTTTCCTTAAACAATTAAATCAAATGCAAAACACAGCTCATTATTACGTGAAATCTGAGAACTATGCAAATGAGCATGCCCCAAACAAGGAAGATGACAGTGCCTTTCTCATCATCCTAATTTAAGGGAAATGACACCCTCCCATAACGATGACGTCTCCCAGCAGGGCCTCAGGGTCACCGCTTTGCGGGCTGTCGAGCTGTTGGCATGCGATGCCTCTGCCTGGAAATCAAGAGGAAAAGGCAAAGCGGTCTTTGTTGCTCAGGTAAGGCAGTCCCGTTGTGATTTGAGAAGCTTTTAAGACAAATGAAAATATTTATCTTCCTCCATGTCCCAGTTGGTGAGCTCTCCAGAGCCTGTTTCCACTGCACAGTCTCCCTTTAGATGTTGCCTTGTCCATTCTCCCCAGACCTCCCTCTGACCTCACACACATCAGCACCCTTCCGTCCGACTGGGGTTCGGGACACAGTCAATCCCCACCGGGTCTCCACACCCAGGCTTCCAAACCTCCACGATTTGGGGGCCCTCTCGCTGGCCTGGCACCATCTACCCGTCTGGCCATGAGCTTAGCACTGGGCAGCTCCCCGGGAGACGTGGCCTTCACGGCGGCCCGTGCATCAGGGAGTTACAAACGATAGATTTAAAAATAGTAAACCAAGTCCTGAGAACCGCAATGTCCGAGTTTCTAATCTATGAGAACAAAAGTCGCTATTCCAGCTCCTCAAAGGGAGGGACGTGTTTCTGTCCCCTCCCAGCAGCATCAAAATCTCATTAGAAAAAGATCCCACAGAGGTTAAAAATGCCCGTTACTCTTTTTATGCCATTATTCTAACTTAATCTGGCTCCTCATTTACCTTTTTTTCTGACGTAAGTTTGAGAACACATGAGGGCAATGCGGCCGCCCCAGCACCCCGCACCCTCCTGCGCAGCCCTGGCTCTGGTCTCGAGAAGGCAGCAGAGGGGAAACTGAGGCAGGCCAGCTGCCGGGCGCTGCTGGCTCAGCCGCGTGGCTCTGGAGAGGAGCGGAAGAGAGCAAACCTCCCCCTTCTTCTCAGGTCAAAAGTCGCAGAACCACCAACGGAGTCAGCATCAATGTGGGATCTGCCGGTCGTGAACGTCGCGCTCACCGTGCTGGGAACGGCAGGAAGGCCCCTGTTCTAGGGGCTGGTAGCAGGGTTGCCAAAATCACAAACATTGCAAAAGTAACACTGATCCCCCCAAAATTCTGGGAGCCAAAGACTTTCCTTTCTCTCTTCCTCTGCCCGATTTGGGGCACAGGTTTTAAGAAAAGGCAGGGGCTGACTGGGGGGTGCTTGCTTTCACTGTCCAATGCCAGAGCTTGGGTGGCTATCCCCTTCCTTCCTGGGCAACACTGGTTGTCTCTCTGGAGATGTCCTTGGCTCTCCTGCCCACGGCTCATTTGCATACACCTGTGCACCCAGAGCAGTGTGGTGCTCACACCCACCTGGGACCTCCACCCTCACTCACCAGCTGGTGGAGGACCCGTCCCAGGGCGCCGGTGAAGGACGGGAGAGTTTGGGGAGCCCGGGAGCCCGAGCTCACCCCTTCAGTGGGTCACTCGCAGAGACACTTCCGGCTGGGAGGAGGGATAGGAAGTAGCCAGAAAGCTCCCAAGGAGCAGAAGACACATGGGCAAGGCCACAGTCCTGGCCTTTGGCGGCCACTGTCCTGTGGATGGTCAAGAGTAAAAAGTGCAAACGGTGGAGGCCGGTCCGTGGTATTGCTTCTCCATTTACCAGGCTCCGCGCCCAGCCCCCAGCCCCACGATGGCGGGGAAGCACGGAGGAGGGTGGACGGAGCTCGCTGCGTGGACACAAGTCCACGGTGGGAGAGGGTTTCTGAATTTATCAGCAAGGGCAACGTTGTTCTACTAAATGTGTGATTTATTATAATTGGTGTCACTTGACCGTCCCTGAACTATCAGCAAAACAGATCTCTTTGGTAAATGCTCAACAATAATTTTCAGCAGTCACGGATGGACATTAAAATAGTAAGAAATTGTATTTTTAAGAAGAGTCATTTTTAATCACCCTGTTAAAAGTGGGCCAGTTATTGCCTTCCTGGTGATAGTGGGGACACCACGGCATTAGGGGTGCCTGGAGCAGAGGAGCACGCTATCTGGTGAAGGGTGGCTGTGTTGTTTTGTGTAGTTACTGGTTTATAATTGCACTTGAAAGACAACCTCTTTTTCCCTTCATGCTCAAGCCATTTATCGGCTCAGACGAGCAGGATGTGTGACAAGCAGCGTTTAAATGAAGTATGATCCTATGATTTATTTAGGTCACGGTGCGGTTAATAATTAATGAGGCCAGGCTCTGCTGATTTGAAGAGAAGTTCTGAAGGACTCATTCACTTTGCTCCAGACACTTGCTGTTCCAGGCAGTCTCTGGGACTGAGCATCTCTAACGAGCTCTCCCTTCCCGGGCGCGAACCACGTGAGGCTGTAAAAGGCCCGGTGGCTGAAGAAGCTATATTGAATACCCCCGCCCCGCCCATACACGCGCGGAGAGGACAGGTCCACCTGATCCCGCGCACGGTAAGCCCCATCAGCGCATCCCCGGACGTGGGAAACACCGTGCCGCCGGCTCTCCTGGGGAGGCTCTTACCTTGCGCCGTGTCTCCGCAAGCAGGTTCAATGATGGATCTGGGAATGCCACGCCCTTCAGTTGAAAAGCCCAGAACTTGGATCCCGACAGCCAAATTCGAATCCCAGCCCCACTGGCCAGCATCCATGGGACCTCGGACGAGCTACCTGACCTCTCGGAGCCGCTCGTTAAAATAAGCAACGTACAAAATGCCACCAGCTCACTCCATTTATTGTTTCCTTCAGGATTCACTCACCTAGGCCTCCCCATGCCCCATGGGGTCAGCGCCCTGTCTGCCCCTTTTTATAGAGGGGGAAACTGAGGCACAGGGCCGTTGAGTGGCTTGGGGAAGGTCACACAACCACATGACCTGCTCCAAACACCTGGGGACGTTTTGAGCACCAGGAAGGAGGGCGCGTAACGAGATACGCGCATCAGTGCCGTCGCCAGGGAGACCATAGTTCTGGGATTCATCAGAGCGCCAGGGAAGGGGTCAGAGGGGCCGAGGCTCGGAGATACGCGCCTGCCCTCA
The DNA here is from genome assembly GCF_011800145.1 of Mirounga leonina. Taxonomy (NCBI): domain Eukaryota; kingdom Metazoa; phylum Chordata; class Mammalia; order Carnivora; family Phocidae; genus Mirounga; species Mirounga leonina. The sequence goes on along the minus strand of NW_023270265.1, from coordinate 52,512,293 downwards.
GGAGTCTATGTCTGCCGCTGGATTGTCGGGTGCGGTCCTGTACCACCTCCCAGAGCCCCAGCCTCAGGGCAGGAAGGTCCCCTCGTCTTCCAGCGTAGACGGTTACTGTGAAATTTCCGTTATTGATGAAACCTTTCACAAGGTTGTGCTAGGTGCTGGGTGGCACCTAATAGGGTATGTATTTGGGGGCCTCGGTCACTGGCTCCGGAGGCTATGCAGGGGCCCACAGGTCCCGAGGAGCCCACAGGGACATGTGTCCTGGGGACACTGGGTGGCTTCTCCTACAGGACCCAGCAGCTCTTCCGCTCTGGAAAGCGCCAGAGTCCGTGGCCGGCCAAAGACGTGGTGACGGCTCCCCCCGGTGGGTCGCCGGCTGCTCAAGGGAGGAAACGGGGTGCTGAGGGCGGTGAGCACAGAGACGAGCTGTGTTCACGGGGAAAATAGCGACCACGCGTGTGTGTTAGCAAGGGTCAGAGGTCCGCGGCCCAGAAGGGAAGGGAGGAATGCAGCAGGTCTCCCCACGCAGGGTCTGCTGCGCCTCCTCATTCCTGCGTCCTGGCCGCGAGGCCCGGAGGTGACACAAACACCAGCAGTCACCTCTCCAAACACGCCCTGTCCAGACGCAGTGGACACTGTCTTCCGTCCGTGAGAATTCCCCGCAGTCCCAGGTGAGGGGAGGCTTTGGGAAGGGACTGGCGTAGGGCGGGAATGTCCTCGTTTCACGTTTCTGGCCGACACGCTCTTGCGTGGTTTCAGTGTCACTCAGTGTATCCTCGAAGACGATTAATCAGCACCTCAGTAACTGGGCTCAGCTCCAGGCTGGCCGAGGTAATTACCTGTTTAACTTGTCCAGCTGCCAGAGCAGATGTTGCGGGCCGTGTCTGGACAGGGAGGAGCTCCCGCCGACAGGAAACCAGAGCCTTTACGGGTCGAGCCCAGCTGAGACGGCTTCGCGGTCCTGCGTCGTGCACCAGGTATGGATGAAGCAGGACACGCCGTGCATGCGCCCAAGGCAGGGTTGGGAGCCATGGCAGACAAAATTTACATGCCTTAATTTCGGTGGCTCGCAGAGATGGACTGCCTCTGGTGGGCACAGGCAGGTGCCACCCTTCATCCCTCCCAGAAGCTGGTGAGATGTCCCGGGAAGGCTCATCCATCTCCCCCAGCCCTCTGACACTGAGAAGAGCCTCTCTGAGCAGCTGGTCCTTGGCTCAAGCTGCCTTCCGTCGGAGGTGGAACCCCCAGGACATTGGCCTTCATCCTACTGCTGTCTCTTGAGCACGTGCCCCTTCCTTGAGCCGCTCTGTTTGCATATATCTGTATCTCCAGTATTTCTAGGATGTTCCCTGTTATTTCCTGCAGCAGAAAACCCCGTGCAGGGACTCCACCCCTCCTCTCTGAGACTCCCTTTGGAGCGGAGCCATTGCTGGTGTGTGTTTGGGGACGGGTGTGTATGTGTGCTTGTCAGGGGGCATCTGGAAGGGCCCCTGGACATGGCTGAAGACCCAAACTCAGCCTGTGAGCCAGTGGACGCCCGTGTGTCTGCTTACCAGGTGTCACCCCGCTGACTGGCTCCACACCCATGCTGAGGGGACATAGCGGCGCCTTTGTTTCCTTGCGTCCTTAGAGATGCAGGGGACACAGTCAGGGACACTGAGGACACTGGACAGCATAACCAGTTCTCACTATCGTTGCTCAGCCTCCCCAGCCCTTTCTGTCCCCGAGCGCATTCCCCTCCCCGAATTCCAGATGAGCACCAGCGGCCCCTCACGGCAGCTGCCTTGGAGACTCAGGCTCGGCAGGACATGGAAGCTTCTGGGGTGAAATAGCTGGGCTGGTGTGCCTCTTTGTCCCTGGGGCGCTTCTCAGAATGGACTGTCATTCTGTGCTTTGGATGGGACCATTGGACCACCGGGGACAGAAGGAAATGCGCTCTTCTGCCGATGGAAGTTTTTCGTATCCGCGCTCTCTCCAGGAGACAAGCACATGGTCCCCTCCCCTCAGGCTGCCTCCCTGCTGGTCTCATCATCCTTTCATGTGCAGGCTCAGCCAGGCGACCACACCTTTCAGACCCTAAGGTGGCCTTTCCACCACCACCACCAGGATGCCCCTGCTGACCATCACCAGCACCTGCATTCAGCGGGCAGGCCGCCTGCAGGCTGGGTTCCCCGGCGTCTCTGTGTCTCTGCCTCAGCTTCTCCTTGTCCCCTCAGCAGCCAGTCCTCCCCACAGAGGAGATGGACTTCCTGAGAGACCTCTTCTCTGGTCTCAAAGGGGAGCAACTGGAAGTCTCCTGGGCTTCTTAAGGCTCAGGCTCGGGTCCAACACAACTTCACTTCCTTGGCATCCTGTTGGTTACGATGAAATCTCAGAGCTGGCCTGGACCCCAGGGAGGAGCTAACCTAAGTTGTGGACACGGGGAGATCTCCTTCAATGGGGCCAGGGTGGTGACAGTCCACCAGATGCTTTAGCTCGGGCTGTTCTTTCTTCCAGGGACAGCCTGTGAGACCAGACCGACACTTCAAGACCCACACTTCCTCCCGAAGCCCTTCCTGGGCCCCAGTCCGATGCGCACTCCCTTGTTCTGAGTCTCCAGCCCCCACAGAGTATGCTGATGTCACAGCTCGGTCCCAGGGGTCAGGCAGCACCAGCCTTGGGTCCTCCCCGCACCTCCAGGTTTGACCTTCATTCATCTCCCCAAACCGAGGTTGCTGCCTTGGTGGATGCATCCTTGTTCGCTCCTGAGAGTGCTCCCGGGGACAGAGCGTCACAGCGACTGCGAGGCCCGGTGGGTGTGGGACACTCTCAGCAGGCCTCACCGTCCTCTCTGGCCCGGCCGTGCGTTAGCTTCTGCTGGAGGGTCCTGGACACGCTCTCGGCCTTAGGACTGGGTCCTGCCACATTCACATCCACCCTCCCCTGGGTCTTCAGCCCTTGGCCCAGGTCCTGGAGTAAAGTGAATACTGTCCTTTCTGCTGAAGAAACTGTTTCAAAGTCTGCCACGTGCTGTGCCTGAGGACACTGCTCGGAAGATGTTTGTTAGCTTGAACTACTGACGTAAGGGTGAAGACATCCTTCCTCCTAAATTCAACCCAAATCTTTATACTTTAAACTCCTAGCAAATGATAGGCAGGGCTAGTCCTTCATGGGAGGAAAGAAAAGCATGTACTTGAGACAAGAATGATGATGTTGGCTTTCCCTTCTTTCTGCAGAGTCTGCAGCTTGTCCATCTCATCGTGGTGACACGTCTGGATATAGCGCCCACCATCCGCTGGGCAGAGAGGCCACCAGGTGTGGGATCTGGTTCTTCCACACCAACAAGACCCTGCGGACCCCGCGAGAGCCGTGATCCGGGTTCTACACAGGACATGACGGTGCTCGGGAGGGGAGGAGAACCCCCCACAGGAGGGGCGATGAAGTGGACCGCGTTGGTCACCGCTTTGCGGAGTTCTGCCGACAGGCCTTTGGTGCGTGGCACAAACATGCCAAAAATATTTTGTTTGTTTATGAAATGGTTCTAAGTCCATGAAATCCTAACAAAAGCCCCAAGATGTAGGAAGCACTGCATGCAGTTTGCTATTTCACTCTCCGACCTCAGTGAAAGCCTGTTAGCAGCAACCCCTTGTAACAGGTGAGACACAGAACGATAGTATTGTCACTTATTTTCAGACGTAATTTAGAGAAGACCAAACACTCCTATGAAACTGAGCATCCAGGGTTTTAGGTCAGCGGCAACTGAGGGACACGGAGAGCGCTCACAGGTGCAGCCCCAGGAGGCTCTCTCCCACTGAGGGGCCCAGGGGGGCAGCCACCACGGGGTCCCCTGGGTCCAGGAGTCTCGACGAGGCCATCCCCTGCCGTGCTGTTCCGAACAGAAGTGGGTGTAAGCAGCAGGATTATCCTTCAAGGGGTGGGTGGTGAAGCATCAGTAAGTGGTAGTTAAGTCTTAGTTAGGGCCATGCAGGCCTTAAGAGAACTATATGAATCAAGAGAGATAAAGATCAAAAACACAATGTCAAGTGGAAAAAGTAAGTTGACTTCATCTTAAAAAAGAGTGGGGCTGATCCTTGCATTTTGCCCCTACCTCATGAAGTTAAACATACGGCAGCCCCAAAGTATTTTGTCTGGACCTCATGCAGGGAACTTCCACAATAGCCTAGTTAGGTAGCATATGGAAGAAAGAAAGAAAGAGGGACAAAAAATCGAGTCTATGTTGTAAATCCTGGGACAAACACAGATACGACGCTGGTGTAGACAACGTGGGTTGAGGTTGCCCACTTCTGACAGGTGTCCAGGAAGCCTGTCTACACAGCGGTACCCACAGAGGTCTGAGGATGAGCAGGACCCAGCCAGGCCCCTGGAGGTGGGCTGCTGTGAGCAGAGGTTCTGCCGTTGGAAGGAGCCAATGGGGCGGGAAGGGGCCCGACTCATTTTGAGAGAATCCACAAACTATTGATTTGATTCATGTTGTGAGATAGCCCGGAGTACAGCCTGTGGACAGAGGGAAAGGTGAGGGGTGTGGATGGGGAGAGCAGAGAGAAGCCCACAGCAGTCTGTGAATCAGGCATGGGGTGCAGAGACAGGGAAGGTACCGGACGCCCGCAGGGGTCAGAAGTCCTGGGACCTTCTGGGGGATTCGTGGAAGAGGGTGAGGCAGGAGCTCAGGGGGCCTCCCTGCTGGTGCAGTGTGAAGCAGGACCGGGCTGATCCCAGACTGATCAGCACAGAAGTCTCCTCTTAGGGCAACTGTTCCCCCAGATCTGTGGCATTGATGTGCACTATGGAACTTTCTGGAAGATACATCTTGTGCATAGATAATGTCAAAAACAGACAGCGGCTGTTCTGTGGATTTCGGGAAGTCCCACTGCTCCCCTTGCCTCCTCAACAAGTTTCAGAGAGGGCACTCGCGGTTCAACAGGTGTAGGACTGGAAGCCGCCATGGTTCCCCGGGACCTCCAACACTCCTAGTCCCCAGCAATTCCTGATTCGAGCCTGTGCCGAGGGCATCGCCCCCCAGCAGCACTGCAGTCCCCACAGTGACGCCTCCCAGAGAAGTCAGCAACCGGCTGGGACCCTCCCCCCGTGTTTGGGTGAGGGGGTGACTAACGACCACCCCGAGGATGTGAAACCTGGGCAGGGGTTCTGGAGGTGAGAGAAAAAGCAAATGCATCTGTTGAAGAGAATTGCACTGAGACCACCTAGCTTTTGAAGACATCAGCATTTATCAGCTCTGGATTTTTTCCCTCTTGAAGATACTTTTAACTAAACTTTTCATTTTTAGCTAAGTGTAGATTTAGGTGCAGTTGTGAGCGATACTATGCAGAGACCCCACGCACCTGTTTAAATCTTAGTTCTTCTAAGAAAATCAGGAGTGCTCACTGTAAAATTCATGCAGGCATCCAGATGGCAGAGTAGCGAGACATGAAAAAACACTGAATTAGAACAACAGGAGCCTCAAGAACTCTGAAGGTGCAAGCTCCGTCCCATGGGGCTGATGCATCAGTTTCCTGCAAATACCATGGGGGTGATTTAACGATTTAACAGAATGCACACACATTCCAGCAGATTGGCCTCATGTAAAATACAGAAACGTAAAACTTAATTGAAATTAATGACAGAACGGGTGACAGGTTGAAAGGTAGATGTATGGAGAGATTGTCTGTAGAACATCAACAGGCAGCTCCACACACTCTCAGTGGATGTACAGTTAGTTAGCTTCCTGGAACTGGTTCTTAAAAAAATTGCCCACTGGCTCCTGTAAACAGTCATCACATTATTGCATCAGTATTCAATAAAGTAATTTCTCTGTGGGACATATGAAAGAGCAGTTGGAGGGGAATCTAAGGATGCTGATTAGTAGAAGGGGCACTTCCATGTCCTGCTAAGTGACTCCAAAGTGGACACAAAAGCCCCACGACATGGTTTTCTACCACTCTTTAGTGGTCATAGATTGTGAGTGGAGGGGGTTTGTGTGGCAGATAATGAGCAAGTGACAAAGAGAAGCGATAGACCACGGGCAGAGCAAGAGATGCTGTAGGGGCAGGTGAGTGGGGAGTGGGGCGTGGGGTGCAAGGGAGGGATAGAGAGAGAACCACACCGCTATTAAGAACTGGACGTAAGGGCTCCTTCCTTGGTGTTATCATGTAGAGACAGATAGTTTTGGGCCCCTTGGGTACCCAAAGACATACACATATTGTCATGGGTCCAGTAACACTTTCATGGTAAAGACTCAAAACCCTCAGGGAAAGGTGAAGGTGTTCAGATCCTGGAAGTGTGGGATGCATACCTGAAAGACAGGGGCCTCTAATGATCCTGGATGAAAGTGGTGCTGCCTCCCATCTGTTTAATTGTGCTCTAAATGCAGCAGGGGGCCCCACGAAGGCTCATGACTGTTTGGAGCTGGAAGCAGAGAGACAGAGCTGCCCAAACTTTCATCTGGAAGAAAGGATACGTATTCTAACATGAGCGAGACCTGAGTGGTTCTGAACTATTTCGTGGAGTTGAATTTCATTGATTATAATATGCACATATGGCTCTTTGAGTTAATGGAAATTTGGAGCTGGGTGTGAACTTAGAAATTCCCTTTGTCAGACTTCTTTTCACACCAGCAGAGGCAGAATCAGAAAGAAGCAGGAATGTGTCTGAAGTCAGACTGATTCAGAGCTGCACAGAGAGGAGCCCATATGTCCCGACTCTCAGCCGGTCCTAGGAAATGCAAGTGGAAACCTGTGTTAGACATGGTGGACGGAGGAGGCCTCCAAACTCTCTCCCCAGAAGGAGCCATAAACTGGACAAAATGACCCATGCAACCATCCCAATGCCCTGGAAGTCGGCCAAGCCCTTCCAATAAGCTACGATCCACGTATTCATGTCTGACTGCAGAGCTCTGGGCACAAGCTGTGGGGCCCGGGGTGTTCCTGCTTCTGACCCTCTGCTCCTAGTGACTCTAATGGTGTGGAAGGTGCAGCAGGCCAGGGCTGACCATGAGTCACCAGCAGCCTCAGTGCTGGAGGGAGTGGGCTCAACTTGGAGCCAAAAGTGAAAGATCCACACCCATCGGGGTTGTTGAAGTCAGCAACAATCTCGGGGCCCTTGAATTGGGATGGCCACTGTTCTATCTGAGACAGCCGGCCAGGACAAGGAACAGAAACTGAACAGGCAGATCCAGGAGAGACGCAGTCAGACTTCTCCAGGTGTCCCCACCAGGAGCCAGTGTGCAGGCACAGGGAAGACCTACAAGGGCTTGGCGGTTCGTAAAAGTGGGGCAGGCTTGAAAAAATCCTGAACTTGGAATGCACTGCTGAAGCCGGACACATGTCCATGAGCAGAGGGCAGGAGCTTCGCTGGGCAAGGATCAGCACGGATGCTGATCAACTGTTAGTTGACCACTGAGCTAAGCAGAAGCAGGGACAACCCTGGGAAGCGAGGCTGAAAATGGATAGCCACAGTAACAACAATAAAAATCCAAAAGAAGACCAACAAGATGACACTGGCCACACACAGCCAGGAGGGAGATGAGACACTGAGTCCAGGCGAGACACTAAATAAATGACAAAAACAGTGACGCTTGTGGGGAAACCAGAATCCAGAGTTGCTGCAATATATTATTTAACAGACCCAGGATTACTCTGTTACCAAAGCCAGAGAAAGACATCAGAAAAGAAAATTGCCAACTGCCCTCCTGAATATAGATGCAAAACTCCTTAGCACAATTTTAGCAAGCTGAATCTAGCAACATATAAAATCAATCGATGGCCAAGTGGGATCTGGTCCAAGAATACAAGGTTGGTGTAATATCTAAAAATGAATTATCAAAGTAAATCTTAATAGAATGAAGGACAAAATCTACACGATCATCTAGATAGATGCAGAAAAGGCTTTTGACAAATCCATTATCCATTCAGGGCAAAAGCACTCAATAAACGGGGAATAGAAGGGAACTCCCTCAACCTGATAGAGGACATTTACTCTCAGCTCCCCTCACACATGATGCTGAAAGTCTAAATGCTTTCCTCCAACACCAGGCCCGAGGCAAGAATAGCCACTCCTGGTTCTGCTGTTCATCAGAACGCTGGGGGTTTGAGCCAGCACCATCACGCAACCACCACCAACTCAGAGGCATCAATCCTGTATAAAGAAAAATACTAACATTTTCAGAAAAACTACCAGAAATAATAGCACACGTTTAACAATGTTCTATAACGTCTGATCAATAAAGAATATATTGTACTTGTACATATGAGCAATGAACAATCTGAAAATGAAATCAGGAAAACCAATCCACTCACAATAGCATCAAAGAATAAAATACTCTGGAGTAATTTGGACAGAGGAAGTATAAGACTTCTACCCTGAAAGGTGTACCACACTGCTGAATAAAAGTAAAGAAGAACTAAATAAGCAAAAATATTCCATGTCAATGGATGGGAAGACTCAATGTCATTAAGATGGCAGTTCTCCCTAAATTGATCAATAGAGTCCTACAATCCCTATCAAACTCTTTTTTTTAAATAGAAGCTGACAAAATGACCCTAAATTTTATGAGGAAATGCAAAGGACATAAAATAACAAGAGCAATTTTGAAAAAAAAAAAAACAAAAAACCACAGTTGGAAGACTTACGCTACCTTACATCAGAAAGTATTAGTGGGGGGGGCAGAGTAAGATGGCAGAAGAGTAGGAGACCTGGATTTCGTCTGGTCTCAGGAATTCAGCTGGATAGGGATCAAACCATTCTGAACACCTACAAACTCAGCAGGAGGTGGAAGAAAAGAATAGCAACAACTCTCTGAACAGAAAAGTGACCACTTTCTGGAAGGTAGGACGTGCGGAGAAGTGAATCCCAGGCGATATTCGGGAGGATAGACGGCGGGGGAGGGGCCTCTGTCGGCCCTTCTGGCAAGTGATAGAGCCGCAGAGCACAAAATCGGAACTTTTAGAAGTCGGCTTCGCTGAGGGACATTGCTCCGGTGGCTAAGCTGGGGGTGGAACCCTCATGGGACAGTGTGGTCTCAGGACCCTCGGGGTCACAGAAAGACCGGGGGTGCCTGAGTGTGGCAGAGCTCCCAGGTATCAGAGCGGGGAAACAGGATGCAGAGACGGAGCCCAGGCGCGGGCTCTCAGCTCGGGGTGGCCATAAACCATGATCCGCGGCCCAGTCGGGCCCCTGCTCCTCCAGCGGGGACCCAACAAGCGGCAGATCCGGGGAGACTCACCTTCCTCCCCTGGGAGGAGCCGCGCGGGAGGGCACCGCAGGGATCTGCTGGGTTTGGAGACTCCACCCGGGGTCGGGTGCCAGAGATAGAAACGCGCGGTCACAGGCCGGGTGAGCACGGACTGCGGCCGGAGACCGGGGAGACGGGAGTGACTGACGGCTTTTCTCTGGGGGCGCACTGAGGAGCAGGGCCTGAGTTCTCGGCTCCTCCGGGGTGGAGATTGGGAGGCCGCCATTTTCACTCCCGTCCTCCAAAGCTGTATGGAGAGCTTGCAGGGAACAAAAGCTCCCAAGAGCAAACCCGAGCAGATTACTTAGCCCAGACACACAAGGGCAGGGCAATTCCGCCTCCGGCAAAGACATTTGGGAACCACGGCAACAGGCCCCTCCCCCAGAAGATCAGCGAGAACTGCCAGCCAAGACCAAGTTTACCGATCAATGAGAACGGCAGAACTCCAGCACTAGGGGAATACTGCACATAGAATCCATGGCTTTTTTTACCATGATTCTGTAGTCTTTCAAAGTTAATTGTTTTTAACGGTCTTTTTTTTTTTTGATTTTTTTTCCCACTTTTTCAACCAACATCTTATCAATCCCTTTTTTAAAAAACATTTTTAATTTTCATTTTTAGAGTCATATTCTATCCCTTCATAGTAGTTACCCATATTTTTGGCATATATATATAAGTTGTTCTCTCTTTAAAATTTTGAGATAGTTTCTTCTAACAGATCAAGATATACCCTATATCTCTAGTGTATGGTTTTTTTCTACTCTCCTGCCTGATCACATTCTCTCCCTTTTTTTTTTCTTTTTAAATCCTCTTCTTTCTTTTTTCAAACAACTTCTTATCAATTCCTTTTATAAAATTTTTTATAATTTTCATCTTTACAGTCATATTCCATCCCTTCATCATATCAACCCTTATTTTTGTACATATGTAAGTTTTTCTTTCTTTAAAATTTTGGGAGGCACTTTCTTCTAACAGACCAAAATACACCCAAAATCTAGTGTGTGGCACTGATCTATGCACCAGCCTGATCATATTCTGATTTTTTTTTGTTCTGTTTTTGTTTGTTTTTATCTTTATCTTTTTCTTTTTTCTCTCTTTCCCTTTCTTTTTCCCCTGCTTTAGGTCTTTTCTGATTTGTTTAGAGTATATTTTCTGGAGATGTTGTTACCCTGTTAGCATTTTGTTCTCTCCTAAACTATTCTCCTCTGGACAAAATGACAAGATGGAAAAAATCACCTCAACAAAAAGAACAAGAGGTAGTACTGACTGCCAGGGACCTACTCAATATGGACATTAGTACGATGTCAGATCTAGAGTTCAAAATCATCACTTTAAAGATACTAGCTGGGCTTGAAAAAAGCGTGGAAGTTATTAGAGAAACTCTTTCTGGAGAAATAAAAGAATTAAAATCTAACCAAGTCGAAATCAAAAAGGCTATTAATGAGGTGCAATAAAAAATGGGGGCGCTAACTGCTAGGATAAATGAGGCAGAAGAGAGAATCAGTGATATAGAAGACCAAATGATGGAAAATAAAGAAGCTGAGAAAAAGAGAGATAAACAACTACTGGATCATGAGGGCAGAATTCGAGAGATAAGCAATACCATAAGACAAAAAAACATTAGAATAATTGGGATCCCAGAAGAGGAAGAGAGAGAGGGGCAGAAGGTATATTGGAGCAAATTATAGCAGAGAACTTCCCTAATTTGGGGAAGGAAACAGGCATCAAAATCCAGGAAGCACAAAGAACCCCTCTCAAAATCAATAAAAATAGGTCAACACCCCGACATCCAATAGTAAAACTTACGAGTCTCAGAGACAAAGAGAAAATCCTGAAAGCAGCTCAGGAGAAGAGATATGTAACCTACAATGGTAGAAACATTAGATTGGCAACAGACCTATCCACAGAGACTGGCAGGCCAGAAAGGACTGGCAGGATATATTCAGAGCACTAAATGAGAAAAATATGCAGCCAAGAATACTATATCTAGCTAGGCTGTCATTGAAAATTGAAGGAGAGATAAAAAGCTTCCAGGACAAACAAAAACTAAAGGAATTTGCAAACACAAAACCAGCCCTGAAAGAAATATTGAAAGGGATCCTCTAAGCAAAGAGAGAGCCTAAAAACAACATTTTTTGTTGTTTGTTGAAAGGCACACAGACAATATACAGTAACAGTCACCTTACAGGCAATACAATGGCACTAAATTCCTATCTTTCAATAGTTACCCTGAATGTAAATGGGCTAAATGCCCCAATCAAAAGACACAGGCTATTAGATTGGATTAAAAAACAAGAGCCATCGATATGCTGTCTGCAAGAGACTCATTTTAGACCCAAAGACACCTCCAGATTGAAAGTGAGGGGGTGGAAAACTATTTACCATGCCAATGGACACCAAAAGAAAGCTGGGGTGGCAATCCTTATATCAGAAAAATTAGATTTTAAACCAAAGACTGTAATAAGAGATGAGGAAGGACACTATATCCTACTTAAAGGGTCTATCCAAGAGGAAGATCTAACAATTGTAAATATCTATACCCCTAACATGGGAGCAGCCAATTATATAAGGCAATTGATAACAAAAGCAAAGAAACACATCAACAACAATACAATAATAGTGCGGGACTTTAACACCCCCTTAACTGAAATGGACAGATCATCTAAGCAAAAGATCAACAAGGAAATAAAGACTTTAAATGACACACTGGACCAAATGGACTTCACAAACATTCAGGACATTCCATCCCAAAGCAACAGAATACACATTCTTCTCTAGTGCTCATGGAACATTCTCCAGAATCGATCACATCCTAGGTCATAAATCAGGTCTCAACCAGTACCAAAAGATTTGGATCATTCCCTGCCTATTTTCAGACCACAATGCTTTGAAACTAGAACTCAACCACAAGAGGAAAGTCGGAAAGAACTCAAATACGTGGAGGCTAAAGAACATCCTACTAAAGAATGAATGGGTCAACCAGGAAATTAAAGAAGAATTTAAAAAATTCACGGAAACCAATGAAAATGAAAACACAGCTGTTCAAAACCTTTGGGATGCAGCAAAGGCAGTCCTAAGAGGAAAGTATATAGCAATACAAGCCTTTCTCAAGAAACAAGAAAGGTCTCAAATACACAACCTAACCCTACACCTAAAGAAGCTGGAGAAATAACAGCAAATAAAGCCTAAACCCAGCAGAAGAGAAATAATAAAGATCAGAGCAGAAATCAATGAAATAGAAACCAAAAGAACAGTAGAACAGATCAACGAAACTAGGAGCTGGTTCTTTGAAAGAATTAACAAGATTGATAAACCCCTGGCCACACTTAGCAAAAAGAAAAGAGAAATGACCCAAATAAACAAAATCATGAATGTAAGAGAAGAGATCACAACCAACACCAAAGAAATACAAACGATTATAAGAACATATTATGAGCAACTCTATGCCAGCAAATTAGATAACCTGGAAGAAATGGATGCATTCCTAGAGATGTATCAACTACCAAAACTGAACCAGGAAGAAATAGAAAACCTGAACAGACCTATAACCACTAAGGAAATTGAAGCAATCATCAAAAATTTCCCAAAAAACAAAAGCCCAGGGCCAGATGGCTTCCCAGGGGAATTCTACCAAACATTTAAAGAAGAATTAATACCTATTCTTCTGAAACTGTTCCAAAAAATAGAAACGGAAGGGAAATTTCCAAACTCATTTTATGAGGCCAGCATTACCTTGATCCCAAAACCAGACAAAGACCCCATCAAAAAGGAGAATTACAGACCAATATCCTTGATGAACATGGATGCAAAAATTCTCACCAAAATCCTAGCCAATAGGATCCAACAGTACATTAAAAGGATTATTCACCACGACCAAGTGGGATTTATCCCTGGGCTGCAAGGTTGGTTCAACATCCACAAATCAATCAACGTGATACAATACATTAACAAAAGAAAGACCAAGAATCATATGATCCTCTCAATAGATGCAGAAAAAGCATTTGACAAAGTACAGCATCCTTTCTTGATCAAAACTCTTCAGAGTATAGGGATAGAGGGAACATACCTCAATATCATAAAAGCCATCTATGAAAAACCTACACTGAGTATCATTCTCAATGGGGAAAAACTGAGAGCTTTCCCCCTAAGGTCAGGAACACAGCAGGGATGTCCACTATCACCACTGCTATTCAACATAGTGTTAGAATTCCTAGCCACAGCAATCAGACATCAAAAAGAAATCAAAGGCATCCAAATTGGCAAAGAAGAAGTCAAACTCTCACTCTTTGCAGATGATATGATACTTTATGTGGAAAACCCAAAAGACTCCACCCCAAAACTGCTAGAACTCATACAGGAATTCAGTAAAGTGGCAGGATATAAAATCAATGCACAGAAGTCAGTGGTATTCCTATACACCAACAACAAGACAGAAGAAAGAGAAATTAAGGAGTCGATCCCATTTACAATTGCACCCAAAATCATAAGATACCTAGGAATAAATCTAACCAAAGAGGCTAAGGATCTGTACTCAGAAAACTATAAAATACTCATGAAACAAATTGAGGAAGACACCAAGAAATGGAAAAACTTTCCATGCTCATGGATTGGAAGAACAAACATTGTGAAGATGTCAATGCTACCTAGAGCAATGTACACACTCAATGCAATCCCATCAAAATAACATCCTCTTTTTTCAAAGAAATGGAACAAATAATCCTAAAATTTGTATGGAACCAGAAAAGACCCTGAATAGCCAGAGGAATGTTAAAAAAGAAAAGCAAAGCTGGCGGCATCACAATTCTGGACTTCCAGCTCTATTACAAAGCTGTCATCATCAAAACAGTATGGTACTGGCACAAAAACAGACTCATAGATCAATGGAACAGAATAGAGAGCCCAGAAATGGACCCTCAACTCTATGGTCAACTCGTCTTCGACAAAGCAGGAAAGAATGTCCAATGGAAACAAGACAGTCTCTTCAACAAATGGTGTTGGGAAAATTGGACAGCCACATGCAGAAGAATGAAACTGGACCATTTCCTTACACCACACACAAAAATAGACTCCAAATGGTTGAAAGACCTCAATGTGAGACAGGAGTCCATCAAAATCCTAAAGGAGAACACAGGCAGCAACCTCTTCGACCTCAGCCACAGCAATGTCTTCCTAGAAACATCACCAAAGGGAAGGGAAGCAAGGGCAAAAATTAACTATTGGGACTTGATCAAGGTAAAAAGCTTTTGCACAGCAAAAGAAACAGTCAACAAAACCAAAAGACAACCGACAGAATGGGAGAAGATATTTGCAAATGACATATCAGATAAAGGGCTAGTATCCAAAATCTATAAAGAACTTATCAAACTCAACACCCAAAGAACAAATAATCCAATCAAGAAATGGGCAGAAGACACGAACAGACATTTTTCCAAAGAAGACATCCAAATGGCCAACAGACACATGAAAAAGTGCTCAACATCGTTGGCATCAGGGAAATCCAAATCAAAACCTCAATGAGATACTGCCTCACACCAGTCAGAATGGCTAAAATTAACAAGTCAGGAAACGACAGATGTTGGTGGGGATGTGGAGAAAGGGGAACCCTCCTACACTGTTGGTGGGAATGCAAGCTGGTGCAGCCACTCTGGAGAACAGTATGGAGGTTCCTCAAAAAGTTGAAAATAGAGCTACCATATGATCCAGCAATTGCAATACTGGGTATTTACCCCAAAGATACAAATGTAGGCATCCGAAGGGGTACGTGCACCCCAATGTTTATAGCAGCAATGTCCACAGTAGCCGAACTGTGGAAAGAGCCAAGATGTCCATCGACAGATGAATGGATAAAGAAGATGTGGTATATATACACAATGGAATATTATGCAGCCATCAAAAGGAATGAGATCTTTCCATTTGCAATGATGTGGATGGAACTGGAGGGTATTATGCTGAGCAAAATAAGTCAATCAGAGAAAGACATGTATCATATGACCTCACTGATATGAGGAATTCTTAATCGCAGGAAACAAACTGAGGGTTGCTGGAGTGGGGGGTGGGGTGAGAGAGATGGGGTGACTGGGTGATAGACACGGGGGAGGGTATGTGCTCTGGTAAGCGCTGTGAATTGTGCAAGACTGTTGAATCTCAGATCTGTACCTCTAAAACAAATAATGCAATATATGTTAAGAAAAAAAAAAAGAAGAAGAAGGTAGCAGGAGGGGAAGAATGAAGGGGGGAAATCGTAGGGGTAGGCGAACCATGAGAGATGATGGACTCTGAAAAAGAAACTGAGGCTTCTAGAGGGGAGGGGCGTGGGAGGATGGGTTAGCCTGGTGATGGGTATTAAAGAGGGCACATTCTGCATGGAGCACTGGGTGTTATGCACAAACGATGAATCATGGAACACTACATCAAAAACTAATGATGTAATGTATGGTGATTAACATAACAATAAAAAATTTTTAAAAAGTATTAGTAATATATAAAGCTTTAGTAATTAAGACAGTCTGGTATTGGCATAAAGACAGGCATATAGGTCCATTGAACAGAACTGAGGGTCCAGAACTAAACCCTTACATATATGGCCAACAGATTTTCAACAAAGGTACAAAGGCAATTCAGAGGGAAAAGACAAATCTTTTCAACCAATGGTGCCGGATCATTTCTATATTCACATGCATAAAAAAAAAATAGTATGTTCTTAGCTCTAGCCACACACAAAAATTAACTCAAAATGGATCATAAACTTAATGCGTGAGATAAAACCATAGAAATTCTAGAATAAAATATAGGATAAATTCTCTATGACTTTTTGTCAAGCAAAGAACTCTTAAACAAAGGATGATCTATGAAAGAACAGTGGGTAAGTGTGAATTTATTAAAATTAAAAACTTTTGTACTTCAGAAGACACTATTAAGGCAATGAAGATCCATGACAGAGACTGGAGAAAATATGTATAAATCGTAATTCTGATAAAGAGGGTTTGCATCCAAAATACATAAAGAGTTCTTATAGCTCAATGAGACAAACAGCTTGATTGAAAAAATAAATGATCAGAAGGTTTGAATAGCTGTTTCACCAAAGAAAATATACAGCGGCTGCAGAACACCTGAAAAGGTGCTCAACTTCATTCGTCATTAGGAAGAAGCAAATTACAATTGTAACGGGACTACGAGTCTAGAAGGGCTGTCATGGAAGTCTGCGGGGTGCCGAGCGTTGGCAGGAATGAGCAGAAATGCACCCACAGGAAAGGGCAACTGGCATTGAATGCCATGGGGCACTTTTGGAGAGGTCAGCATGCCCCCAAAATCCACCCTAGGACTGCCTCCATGGAGAGGAAAGCACTGTGTGGGGGGCTTCGTAGCAGCAGTATTTATAATTTGTTCAAACTGGAACTACCTAAAGGTCCATAATGTGGTGAATAAAAGCAGTATGTCCATATTGTGGAAGACTATTTGGCCACGGAAGGGAATGAACCACTGATTTATGCCAAACCTCAAAGCCGTGATGGTGAGTGGAGGAAGCTCGATACAAGACTACGCACTGTGCAATTCCGTGCTGGTACATTTAGAGAGAGAGACAAAAGGCAAGTAGTTTTCTGGGGCTGGGGACGGGATCTGGGATCCACAGGAAATGGGTATGAGGGAACATCTTGGAGTGATGAAATTGTTCTAAAACTGGTTTGTGGTGATAGTGTGCAAATCCATAAATTTGCTAAAAATCACTGCATTGTACAGTTTTATAGCTGAATGTCAAGAGGTTCAGTTATGCATCAATCAAGCTGCTTGGACAACCCATGACTTCTCCATCCATGGAGGTGGGCACAGGTGCCCTCCAGGTGCTCTCGCCTCTGTGACAGCCCCACTTTGGGGCAGCATTCCACTGTGGAGGCAGAGTCTCAGCCTCTAGGACGACCTTCATGCCCTGACTTCTGGCATGACACCAGCCTGACCGTTCTCACGACCTGAGACCTCTGATGGGCAGTTGCCTGCTGGTCTCCTGTCTGCCCAGGTCTGGGGCACCACACCCTCCCCTTCATTTTCACTGATAACCCGTCCATCACTACCCTTATCTCTTTCCTGTATCTGCCACCTGCTTCCATATTCCCCTGTCTCCAAGGAGGTCACGGGGCACACAGTTCTCCCCCACTCAGGTGGGCACATGGAGATCCTCCTGGCTGGAGGCATATGTTCTCAGGGTACCACCAGCCTGGTTCATCCAAACCGAGGGACTCTAGCCTGCAGTTGGTGTGTGAATCCCCCATGTTCCCGCCCCCATGCCTCCTCCTGACAGGTGACCTTGTGCCAAGAGGGTGACTTCTCCAGAGGCAGAGCTTCCCTTAGAGTTTGAGCAAATTCTTATGAGCAGGATGGCGTCACAGGAAGAGTGCAGCTGCTGAACTTCTGTCCTGAATTCGAAGCCTCAGAGATGTGATGAAATCAGCAGTTGCATGAGGAGTTGAAATGCCAGAAAAGTCTATGGCTAGCTGATCTGGAAAGCACTTTTGAGAACCACTTGCTATTTCAGAAAGGACAGGGGTCCATTCCCACCTTGGCTAACGCACTCTCTACTCTAGATCATACCTGGAGAGCCATAATATTAACACAGGACATGAGGCTGCGACATCTTGAAGAAATTCAGCCAAGACACTCCGCAGGGTCTGCGTTAGGCTCACTGCGCACCCTTACCATGGAGTCATGGCTGCAAGCTATCTGAGCATGCTGGACCTTTAGAAGAGAGCAGAGGCATTTCTTTTTTTCTAAATACTGAAAATACTTCAAAACTTAAACTCCACAAGAGCTCAAATTCTTCACCTGGATTCCCTTGGGGTTGCGCTTGACCATTTTTAGTATTTAAATTGAATCTTCAAACATTGCAATTATTGGCTCTCCCCTGCAAATTTAATACATTTTGTAAAAGCCGCATTTACAGAATACAGATTCTGAAGAGACGGATTTTCAGAGCCCATGATTCAGCTAAGTCTAGACAGCGCAATATTTTGACAGAGAAGTATTAACATGCATTTGTACATTCTGAGAGTCGGCTCATTTTTCTTTCTTAAGCACATTTTAAAGAAAGTCGTCTGTTGGGCAGAGCTTGGAAGCCTCCACACTGCAGTGGATCTGGACAGATGGGATGACCGAGGGTCCATCTGAGAGGCTTGTTTTGGGCGGGTCTGCCCACGGAAGGAGGGCAGCATCCGTCTCCTGGACTCGACACGCCGTACTCCCGAGCCGTAGCCGGCTTGTGATCGCTATGGGCTGTCCTTGCACTGATTTCCCCTTTGAGATTATCAACCACTTAACACCTGAGGTTGTTCGAGTTGCATTTAGCAAAGCTTTCCGGTATGTTCCCTTCGAAACACCACGGACAGGCACAGATACGCATGCTGCTGCAAGGTTGACTCACGCGCCCGCCGCATGGGCTCTTTTCTCCAGGGGGACTCACGCTTCACAGAAGTAACGGAGTCCTTGGTACGATCTAACCAACAACCTCCGTGTTAAAAATGAACAGTTAAGGTGAAGTCACATCTTCACGTTCCTAGTTGAGTAAGGAAAATGATCTGGGGACATTTTGTCAGGCTTTTTTTAAATAAGAAACTTATATGTATAAAAAAATATGCCCTGATTTAGGAAAGCTTAATATTCATAGATCCAAATTCACAATTAGAAAGCATACGCTTTGCTTGATATGAAGACACATTGATTTGATCCAGATACCCTGGAACAGAAGCAACTCTAGTGGAACAACTTATCTATTTAAAGAAATAAAAGACTTCAATCCTTTGGCAACATTGAGTGTGGACACGACATCAGGATATGCTGAGCCCTTGTAATGAGTTTGGAAGGATGCAGAGGAAGCCACCGTGAAGCAACTCATATTGTAACGGGCTGCATGCGGCTCCATCGCCGCGTGGGGGCACGGGGGCCTTACAGTCTTCAGAGACCGTGGTCCGTGCTCTCTCCATAAAGAAAGTGTCGGAAACGAGGGTCAGGGGCTTGGGGCTGGGGGCCCTTGCCTTGCAGGTCCCCTGTCTGCACTCCGAGGTCCTTCCCAATTTCTCCGCTCTGGACAGTCATCACCTGCTTCCTGGTGGGTGATGAAAATGAGAAATTGAACTCTTGGTTCCACAACATAATTTTCATAAGCCCCTCATCTCTGTAATCTGTCTGGATCCTTACAGGCATTTTATCACCAAGCATGCGACTTGTACTGCCAAGAAATGATTTTACCAAAGTTAATTGAACCCGATCATAACTGAAGTGCCATGTGTAACCGCGGTCTGCATTTCTGCCGCTCCTCACAATGGAGACATTTTTACTGAGAGAGAGAGAGAATGGCCAACTGTGGGCTCTCTGACAGTTTAATAAGGATTTTAGAACAGGAAACCTCCATGTTGGCAAAAACACATTAAAAGCCAGACAATTATGATAATGGGATGCATATTCATATTCCGGAACACCAAACAGCAGTGGGAATAAAGGGAAAAACCTTTTCTGTAGCCAAGAACAAGGGCAGGTATTTAAATCAAAGTAAGAAGTACTCTGGGTACCATCTGGACCACGGCAGAAGCAGTCATGAATGCCGGGAGCTCTGCACGATCAGAGAGTCCAGCATGTGGGGAGAGTCTAGTCATTGAAGAGCCGTCCCTGCTGATGGCCGTCACCGTGATGCAAATTCACGGATCTTGGAAAACAGCGAAGATAGCTGGCAGGTGGGGGGTGGGGGGAGCAAGGAAGCCTGGCTTCAGTGTGGTGTTCTTAAGATGTCTGAAGAAAGACCACTTTTAGCCTAGACTTGAATATACAATGATTTGGCTAATCTACATCATTAGATCACAATCCTGGTTTTCCTCAAAAGTCCCAACCCGAATTAGAGAACATGCAGGGAGTACAGTCTCTCCTTTTCAGAGGCTCTTAAGAGGAAGGTCGCTCTTTGCTGTGCAGGAGACTATTCTCGGGATAGGAGGGTTTGAGGATGTTCGATCTGAGTAACCAAATCAGGCCACTGAGGCAGGATGCTGAGCCCTGGAGCACGGAGCGGTGACCATCGCACTTGGCCTGCACACCTGTCCATCAGTGAGCACCAGAGACCCGGAGGGAGCATCTCTCCCCAGTGCTGAGCTTTGGGCCCCTGCTAGCGAATCAGCCTTTGTTAAGTACTTACTATGAGCCAGACACCAAAAATCTGTATTGTAAATGTTTCAATCCCTCCAATAACTTCATGATGGTCATAAGATCCATACCTAGAGATGTGGAGGCTAAGGAGCATGGCCAAGCCTACAGAGCTATTTAGTGACAGTCTGGGGGCCCATGACAGCTCAGGGTGGGTGGCTCAGGGTGGGGTCTGTTTGAACCGCCCCCCATCAGTGTCCAGAATGTCTGTGGTCACTTACAACCAAGCTGTTCAGAACAAGCTGTCAGCTGCAGTGATCTGGCTGAGATTAGGCTGTCCCAACTTAGCTCCTCCCAAATATGCAATGACAGGCCTGGGGTGGGACCCTGGGTACACAGGGCAGGGGAAAGAATTCTAGGAAGGGGTGGAACATGGGCTGGGTGTCAAGGGGAAGGTTGGGAGGGAGTGGTAAGACCGGGGAGGCTGCATCCTGGTGGGGTTAGAACAGGGCTGGGGAGGGCTGCCTGGGAGGCCTCTGGACCACAGGAAACAGAGTTGGGAAGTCTGCTGTTTACTGAGCATCATGTGGTTCTCAGGGCCTGGAGCCTGGTCAACCCTGCAGTGGGGGTGCCCGGAGCCCAGTCAGCCTTGCAGTGGAGGGGGTTCCAGTGCCTGGAGCCAGTCAGCCTTGCAGTGGAGGGGGTTCCAGTGCCTGGAGCCTGGTCAGCCCTGCAGTGGGGGTCCAGAGCCTAGAGACTAGGCAGCCCTGTGGTGGGAAGTCCAGGGCCCGGAGCCTGGGCAGCCCTATAGTGGGGAGTCCAGGGCCCAGAGCCTGGGCAGCCCTGCGGTGGGGGGTCCAGGGCCTGGAGACTAGGCAGCCCTGCGGCGGGGGTCCAGGGCCCGGAGACTAGGCAGCCCTGTGGTGGGGGTCCAGGGCCCGGAGCCTGGGCAGCCTTGCAGTGGGGGGTCCAGGGCCCGGAGACTAGGCAGCCCTG